>NC_057728.1:1671698-1684318 GCF_004010195.1 Chiloscyllium plagiosum | reverse complement strand
GTGCAATCTGTCCTTCTTGTACAGGTCACTTCTACCCCAAAAGAGATTCCAATGATCCAAAAATGTGAATCCTTCTCCCATACACCAGCTCCTCAGCCGTGCATTCATCTGCTCTATCCTCCTTTTCCTGCCCTCACTAGCTCGTAGCATCGGGACTAATCCAGATATTACTACCTTTGAGGACCTCCTTTTTAAATTTCTGCCTAACTCTCTGCAATCTCCCTTCAGAGTCTCAACCTTTTCCCTTCCTATATCGTTGGTTCCAATGTGGACAATGACCTCTTGCTGGCCCCTCTCCCCCGTGAGAATATTCTGCACAATCTCTGAGACATCCTTAATCCTGGAATGGATGGATTGAAATGTTCTGTGGTAAACCAAATGGGCTAAGAAGAGTTATGATGAATGAATAGAGATACAATATAGTAAACAAAAAGCGATGAAGAGAGTTACCGGTATAAATGAATGAATGCGATTTCGTTTAAGTGGGTTAACCGGAACATGCAGTTTCCTTTGTAAGAGGTTTATAATGTGATATAGTAGGGTCAACTTTTACATGGTTAAAAATCACACAACCCCAGGTTATTGTCCAACAGGTTTAATTGGAAGCACTAGCTTTTGGAACATTGCTCCTTCATCAGTGTTTGCCTGAAGAAGGAGCGTCGCTCCGAAAGCTAGTGCTTACAATTAAACCTGTTGGACAATAACCTGGTGTTGTGTGATTTTTAACTTTTTACACTCCAGTCCAACACCAGCATCTCCGAATCATGACTTTTACATGAGTATATACAGCATGTACCTGGACCCCTAGGTCTCTCTCTGCTCGACAACACTACATGGGGCTTTACCACTTACAGTACACATCCTGTCCCTGTTCATTTTACCAAACTGCAATACCTCACATTTATCCAAATTAAACCCCAGAGAGGAACTGGTTAGAATGCAGCAGCCTATCAGTATTTCCTTGCTACTGTATCAGCTTGTGTTTTCTTGTTAATACATGCCTCACCGTATTGTGGACCAGGCCAGACCCCCTCAAAATATTTTAGGAAGCTAGCCTAGACCCTACCTTTTTCCTATTTTAAAGGCAGATGTGAAGTGGGTATTCCAGGTGTGATGCAGCTGGTCAAACCACGCAGCTTTATGTAAAACCAAGTTTATTTAAACACTACAGTTGAAACACCAACAAAATAAAATGGAATTTAGAATAACTTAACTATTGGAAAATCCAGCCAACCTGATACAACAACTTAACTAAGGAGCTGTTCCAATCCCATAAACACACCCTTTGGGAAAAAGATAATATGAAACACAGATTCTTACAGGCAGAGGGAACCATTTCCAAAGAGATTTCAGAGAGAAACGTCAGTCAAGAATCATCTGCTGAAGCTTGGAGCCTTTCCTGGACTCCACCATCTTCTGACTGCTACAGCTAAACCAAACTGAACTGGGGGAACTGGCCACTCCCCTCTTATTGTTAAATTAGGCTCTTCCCAGACCCATCAGGACCTCTGTCTTTAGAACCTCTGTTAAAACAACCCAAATAACCACGTTAAAGTGACAGCATGGTCACAACTGTCACAAAGTTATTTAGACTATCTCTATTTTTTGCTTCTGGCATCACAACCTTGATCTTCTGTTATCATTTAACTTAAATAGCACACATCTTTAGTTTGTGGTGAACACATAATGTTCGCAGAACACAGTGACAGGAGTATAAATTGTCATTTGAACTTCATCTACCTCTACATCTTTAGTTCAAATCCCTTAGCCTCCAGCACAACAAGACCATGACATACACGTGGGCTCTCCCTGAATCACTTGTTCGTGACCTGAACAGTAACCCTAATCAATGCTTGATCTGATGGCCAACATCCCCCTAATGGTTCTAAAAGAGATATCTGCCCTGGCTATGATCTTCCAACATTCCCTGAATTCTGGAGCACACTCAATAAGTTAACAAAAGTAGCACTTCTACTCAAGAAAGGAAGGAGAGAGTAACCAAGGTACTGGTTTAGTTTGGCATTATGGTCAGCATGGACTGGTTGGATCAAAGGATATGTTTCTATGCTGTGTGACTCTATTACTCTATGAACCAGTTTACCTGACATTAGTCATCAATGGTATGTTAGAATCTTGCATTAAGAAATTCCTGAGAATGCACTTAGAAAATCCCAGTGTGACCAGACAAAGACAACATAGTTTTATGAAAGAGAAATCATGTTTGATGTATGTATGAGTCTTTTGAGGATATAATTAATAGGGCTGATAGAGGAGACCCAGTAGATGTAGTACACCTAGATTTCAAAAGGGTGTTTGATAAGGTCCCACACAAAAGGCTAAGAATGCATGGAGCGTATTTCCGCAGCTGCTGGAATCTGGATGGACAACAACAAATACACGAGATCACAGCGGGTCAGGCGGGCATCCGTGGAGAGAGAGCAAGCTATGATGAAGAGTCACCTAGACTCGAAATGTTGTCACTTTCTCTCTCCATGGATGCTGCCTGACCCGCTGTGATCTCCAGCATTTGTTGTTTTCATTAAGAATGCATGGCATTGGTTGAGATGTATTGGCGTGGACAGAGGACTGTTTAATGAACAGGAAACAGAGAGCAAGTACAAATGGGGCAAAGTTGGTAGACTATGACTCAGGAAGTGTTAAATGGATCAATGCTAGGGCCTCAGCTAATAACAATGTACATTCATTATTTGAATTGAATTGAATTGAATGTATTGTCATGTGTACTGAGGCACAGTGAAAGGCTTTGTATTGAGACCAATACAGGCCGATCACAGAGTTAAGTAGCATAGACAGTAAATAATAGGTAAACAGCAGCAAAAACAAAAACACAGGTACAGGAGAATGTTAAGAGTTTATGAGTCCATTTAGTATTCTAACAACAGTAGGATAAAAACTGTTTCTAAATGGGCTGGTGCGTGTGTTCAGGCTTCTGTACCATCTCCCCAATGGTAGAGGTTGTAGAAAAACATGGATGGATCTTTGAGAATGTTGGTGGCCTTTCCTTGACAGTGGGCCTGGTAGATGGATTCTACAGATCAGAGGTTGGCCTTTGTCATTGTCCAGGCCCAGTTCACCACTCTCTGTAACTGTCTCCGATCTTAAATGCTACAGTAGTGATACATCCAGACAGAATGCTCTCGATGGCACAGCTATAAAAGTTGGCAAGGGTGTTCGCCGTCATGCCAAATTTTCTCAGCCGCCTGAGGAAGGAGAGACGTTGTTGGGCCTTTGTAACCAGTGTGTCCACATGAAGAGTCCAAGAAAGCTTGTTGTGGATGACCACCCTCAGGAGCTTGACACTCTCCACTCGTTCCACCTCTGTGCTGTTAATGTGTAGGGGGAGATGAGTAACATCCCGCCAAAGTCAATAATGAGTTCCTTAGTTTTGCCAGAATTGAGAGCGAGGTTGTTGTCAGTGCACCATTTTTCGAGGTCTTGCACCTCCTGTCTGTAGTCTATTTTGTTGCCATCTGAGATTCGACTGACTATGGGTGGTGTCATCGTAAATGGCATTAGTTTGGCATTTGGCAACGCAGTCATGGACAAAGTGACAGAGAGTAATCTATCTCCTTTTGCGGGTTATACAAAGCTTGTTGGGAATGTAAAACTGTGGGGATGACACAAAGAGGTAGCAAAGAGATATAAACAGGTTCAGTGAGTGGGCAGCAATGTTAAATGGTGAATAATGTGGGCAAGTGTGAGGTTATTCACTTTATTCAGAACAATAATAAAGCAAAACATTTCCCATTGGCTGTGAAACTTCTAAAAGGTTATGTTCAGAGAGTCTTGGCATATTTGTACAAGGAAAACAATAAGTATGGATACAATAAACAATGAGGAAGGTAAATGGCTTGTTGACCTTTATTTCAAGAGGATTGGAGTACAGGAGTAAGGAGCTCCTGTCCATTGTGTGGGACAGTGATGAGACCACATCTGGAATATTGTGTGAAGTTCTGGTCTCTGCATTTAAGGAAGAATATATTTGCTTTGGAGGCACTACAGAGAAGATTCACTGGATTGGTCCCTGCGATGAGAACGATGAGAAGATTCACTGGATTGGTCCCTGCGATGAGAACGATGTCCTATCATGAGAGGCCGGATAACTTGGGCTTGAGTATATGAAAGATGATCAATTAAAACATTCTGATGGGCCGTGTTTTGGGCTGACACTAACAGGTTATTTCCTTTGGGTATAGAAACTAGAAAAAGGAGACACAGGCTTAGGATCAAGGACAAATCATTTCGATCTGAGCTGAAGAGAAATGTCTTCACCAAGAGAGTTGTGAATCTTTGGAATTTTCTAGCCCAGAGGGTTGTGGATGCTCCAACATTGAATATATTGAAGACTGAGATAGACACGTTTATAGTTTCTCAGTGATAAGGAGAGGGAGTAGGAGAGTAACGTTGAAACTGAGGATCAGCCCTGACCTTATTAAATAATAAAGCAGGCTTGATGATTTAAATGGTCTACTCCAGTTTCTGTATTTTATATTCTTCCTTGATCCGACCTGCTACTTAATCAATATTTCTTGATTCTCATAATCAACTAATCGACTATTCAATTATTTCTGATCCACCCAGCCACAAATCGTCATTTTGTTGTTCATCTTTTCAACTAAGAAATATTTCCTGAAATAGCCAATTGTAAATCAGTATTTCCTGGTTCAGCCACTCAACCAATCAACATACCCTGAGACACCCTGGCTCCCAATCAATCCTTCCTGAATCAATCTGTAAGCTAATCAACACTTCCAAACTCCCCCTGACTGAGTCAGTCCTTCCTGTTCCACCCTGGTACAAACTTGATACTGCCAAAGTCGCCCAGAGTGAATACTTTAAATCATCACTTGACTTTAACATGAGAAGGGTCTTGTGGTGCAGTGTTCCTGCCTCAATTCTGGAGGATGGGGTTAACGTCCAACCTACTCCAGAGGTTTTTTTTGTAACACCTCTGAACAGATTGATTATGAAAATATTATAAAGCGAAACATATTAACACAGGAGCTGAGTTGTAAACCTCTTTTGACTGGGTGCAGAGAGATAAAATGGATTCTCTGTCTTCCTTTTCCTCATCTTACCGCAACAGGTTTTCATTTTGTTGAGAAAAAGTTATCTTTGTCGTTCCAGTGAATGCTTAGCTGTCTACACATTGCAATCAAGTAGAAAATCAATCAGACAAGATTTCTTGAGTTTAATAAAGAAGGAGGTTAATTGGTTTATTCATTTTAAAAGAATTGAAAGCATATTTGGTTCACTGCATCTTGACTCAGCTGGCTTCAGAGTAAATTCACTTGATGCTTCCAGTGTAACAACGTAGACACCAATATTCTCCTGGAGACACAGCTGTGAAGTTAAATTCTTTCCTTACAGTCTGTTGGCTCATGGAGAAAGTTAGACCAGAACCGACAAGGCCCACCTTGTAAATTGTGGAGAAAGAGAGCGACAGAGAGAGATCAGATTTTTAGATTTAGATTTTGGTTTTATTGTCATGTGTACTCAAGTACAAGAGTACAGTGAAAAGTGTACAATGTTGCCATACACAGTGCCATCTTGGGTACAAATGTTTAGTTACAGAAATAGAGAGATAGAGAAATAAGTTAAAAATTTCAGCACTACAGTTTTCTTAGCATAAAAGTAGAAAAATAAATAATTAAGTTAAAAGTGTCAAAAATCACAGTCCTTTCTTGAACCATGGGCCTGCAGATGCTCCAAGCTGGACTTCCCCAAGAGGGCTCACTCTCTCCCTCTCTGGACTAAATCCTGCCCAGGCATGGCAGGCTTTGCCACCACGTACAAAGCTTCAGCCCCAATCACTGCTGACCGCCACTAACATCCAGGCTCAAGCTGGGCCCTAGCCACTGCCATGGTCTGTCAACGCTGCTGCCTGCACGGCTGTTGCTTTATGAATGATCAGAGGGACCACACTTAGCTTCTGAGCTTCTGGCACCATTTTGCTGGGGAAATGTATGCTCAAAAAAGCACAGAAGTGTTCGGCTCATTACGTTTATTATTATTATTTCACTCCAGTTTGCAGTAATTCAAATTTAATTTTATATTCTGGTTGTAACTTGATCAGGTCAGGTTTGGGAATTCCCATCTCTTATCTAAGGTTCAACTGTTGAATATTTCAGACAATTTTCTGTCGATATCTTGTAAAAACGGCATGATGGAAGATCATTCACAATCCCCAGGGGGTCATTGTCTTTGTAGGGTTTTTTCAAACTGGCTGTGCACTCCATTGGGACTGGAATGGGTGATTTATATTAATGCAAATTAAGGTAATCCAACTTGAGCTGTGAGTTGAAGTCTCTGTTTCTGATTTCTAAAGTTTTTAAAAATGTAATTCCTGTTTACAGCTAATGTATTAAAAGTTAACATATGACAGAAGCATGTCTTCATATCAAAGTATACATTTATAAAGTGAATAAATCTTGTTCAATTTGTTGCTTAATGATACAGAACTTCAGTGTTGCTAAATAAAGAGGCATGCTAAAGATGTTTTTTGTGTAAGATTCATCAGGATAGAATTGCAAGAATGCCAAATTTCAAATTAACAGCAATTTACACTGCTACTAATTGTTTGTTACGATAGAGTCATACAGCATACTATATGGAAATGGGCTCTTCAGCCCATCTCATCCATGTGGCCAGCTTTCCTAATGTGAACTAGTCTCATTTGCCTGCATCTGGCCCTCTAAACCTTTTCTACTCATGTAACTCTCCAAATGTCACTTAAATGTTGCCTTTGTACCCATCTCTACCACTTCCTCTGGCAGTTCATTTCATATATGTACCATATGTTTACCTCACCCCCAAAAATATTCAGTGACTCAGCCCGCACCATTATCAGGGGAAGAGAGTTCCACAGGCCCTGACAACAGACTAGCCACAATCCTACGACATCTCTGTAAAAGTTGATCAGAAGATATCTAGATACTGGGAATACGTCAGACTAGTGTGTGGAAGGAGCTGTAAGATTGCATAGATAATAAACCATCCACAGGAAAAAAGGTGTCTTAGTTTCTTCAGCTTCAGATATGTTAAAGAATCATCGAGACTCAAAGCGTTAGAGTCCACTGATGCTGCCTGACTCACTGTGACCTCCAACACTTTTTGTTTTCAGTACAGATTCCAGCATCTGCTGTAATTTGTCCCCACATTGTGTCCTAGTTTCTGACTTACTTGGACCCATATTGACACTCTATGGCTTATTGCAAGCTTTCCATTAACTCATGACATTAACAAAGTTACTGCCCTGGATCTAAAGGTAGGGGACAAAGGCAGTAGTACACTCGTAGACATAGCAACCAAATTTAGACTTTCTATAATTTTGTGTGGCAAGGTTATCTGGAATATTTAATGCCTACCATGTAACAGTGTTTATGAAGGGGAGCATACTGAGAAAATATCAGTGGAGATGACCAAGGCAATGGATGGGAAAAGAATTGGATGGCAGGATGGACGGGCTATGGAAGCAGGTAAACCACCTGGTCCAGAGGGCTGGTATGCCAGGGAGCAGAGGTGGTTTACCAGACTGGTTCCGGGGATGAGACATTAAGCTACCTTGTTAGATCAGAGAAGATGGGGTGTTTTCCTTTACTTAAGGGAGATTGACACGGGAGCTTATTGAGGCGTACATGATTCTGACTGGTTTAGATAAGGTAGACAAAGAAATGTTGCTCCCATTAGTTGATGGTGCAAAGATGAGGAGACAACGATTTGGAATTTCAACAAGAGGTATGGGTTAGAATCATAGAATCCCTACAGTGTGGAAGTAGACCATTCAACCCATCAAGTCTGTACCGACCCTCCAAAGAGCATCCCACCCATACCCAACCCCTTACCCAATCCCTGTAACCTGCATTTTCCACATCTGCACCCAGCCTGCACATCCCTGGACACTATGGGAAATTTCGTAAGGCCAATCCACCTAACATGCACATTTTCAACTGCGTGAGGAAATCAGAGCACCCAGAAGAAACCCATGCAGATACGGGAGAATGTGCAACTCCACACAGACAGTTGCCCAAGGGTGGAATTGAACCTGAGTCCCTGGCACTGTGAGGCAGCAGTGCTAACTACAGAGACACCATGCCACCTATGGTTGGATGTGATGAAGCAAGGTCTTGCAGAGTAAGTGGAAATGATTGGAACTCAATGCTTAGGAGGATGGTGAAAACAGAGACAGTAAATGATTTCATAAGATAACTTAATGGGCACTTGAAGGACATAGATGTTCAGGGAAACATGATTAGAGAATGGAAATTGGAATAACTGGATTGCTCTACAGAGAGCTAGCACTGATGTCGTGGGGCTGAATAGACTCCTTTTGTGCCATAAGAACTCTGTTTCACACGGTCATTATAATCAGCACATTCTGACTCAACCAGTCACTTCATCTATATTTCCGATCACGCTGGTCAATACTTCCTGATTCATCTTGTTCCATAATCAATATTTCCTGAATCATCCTGACAACAGATCAATATGTTCTGTTTTGTCCTGAGGTGAGGGTCACTGCCTTTGATGACAAGACCACATTTGACCAAGTCTGACCTTGAAGAATCCGAGTAAAACTTGACTCCGCGGCAATCAGAGGGAAAACTGTCCATTGATTGGAGTCATACCTGGCACATAGGAAGATGGTCGTGGTTGTTGGAGGTCAGTCATCCCAGCTCTAGGACATCTCTGTAGGAGTTCCTCAGGGTACTGCCCGAGGCCCAACTATCTTTAGCTGCTTCATCAATGACCTTCCCTCCATCAGAAGGTCAGAAGTGGGATGTTTGCCTTTGATTGCACAATGTTCAGCACCAATCACAATCTCTCAGATACCAAATGCATGTCCAATTTACAGCAAGATTTGGAAAAAATGCAGGTCTTTGGATGAAAAGTAGGAAGTAACATTTGTGTGACACTAGTCCAGGCAATGGCCACCTCCAACCAGAGAGAATCTAACCATTGCTCAATGACATAATCATCACTGAGGTCCCCCATGATCAACATTTTAGCAATTACCATTGACCAGAAACTCAACTGGACTCACCACATAAACACAGTGGCTATAAGAGCAGGTCTGAGGCTAGGAATACTGCAGTACGTAAATCACTTCCTGACTCCTCAAAGCCCGTCCATTGTCCACAAGGGACAAGTCAGGAGTGTGATGGAATACTCCCCACTTTTCTAGATGGGTGCAGCCCCAACAACACTCAAGAAGCTTGACACCGTCCAGGACAAAGCAGCATGTTGATTGGCACTGCATCCATAAACATCCACTCCCTCCACCACCGACGCTCAGTAGCAGCAGTGTATTTCATCTATAAGACGCTCTGCAGAAATTCAACCACAGATCCTCAGATAGCACCTTCCATTTCCATCTAGAAGGGCAAGGGCAGCAGATACATGGGAACACCACAACTTGCAAGTTCACTCACCATCCTGATTTATAAAAATATCACCATTCCTTCACCGTTGCTGGGTCACAATCCTGGAGCTCCCTCCCTCAGGGCATTGTGGGTCTACCTACAGCACATAGACTGCAGCGGTTCAAGAACACAGCTCACCCTCACTTTCTCTGGTAAAATTAGGGATGAAGGCATGGAGATAGGGGACGGGGACCTAGTCCAGGTGCCCCTTCATCACAAGGAGACAGGGCAGTGCCAGGGGATACCCAACCAGAGAAGGGACCACACACCAGGACGTTCAGTCATCTTCACAGTGGACACTGCAGAGGGGGCAGGACCCTCCACTTCTACCCTGCCTGTCCCTGCCTTCCCTTTGGAAGTTCAAGCCAAGCATGCATCTGCAAGAAGACCCTCAGAATGGCTGGCCCATCCAAACAGAGATAATGCCAGGAAAGTAATTTGTGAGTGGGATGTAATTGGCAGATGAAATGGTAGATGCAGGTACAGTTACAACATAATTGTCAAGAGTGTGTTGCTGGAAAAGCACAGCAGGTCAGGCTCCTCATCCGAGGAGCAGGACAATCAATGTTTCAGGCAAAAGCCCTTCATCAAGAATGAGGCTTGTGGGTCAGGGCTGAGAGATAAATGGGAGGGGGGTGGGGTTGTGGGTAAGGTAGCTGAGAAAGCCTCCCCCTCCCACACCGTCAAGGACATGCAGGTCCTGGGCCTCCTCCTCCACCAAACCATTACCACCCGGCGCCTGGTGGAAGAACGCCTCATATTCCGCCTTGGGACTCTACAACCACATGAGAAAAATGTGGATTTCAACAGCTTCCTCATTTCCCCATCCCCCATATTATCCCAGTCCCAAGTCTCCAACTCGGCACCGCCCTCCGAACCTGTCCATCACTGCCCCCCTGACCTATCACCTTCTCCCTCACCTTCATCCACCTATCGCTTTCTCAGCTACCTTTCCCCAAACCCCACCCTCCTCCCATTTATCTCTCAGCCCCAACCCACAAAGCCTCATTCCTGATGAAGGGCTTATGTCTGAAACATTGATTCTCCTGCTGCTCGGATACTGCCTGACCTGTTGTGCTTTTCCAGCAACACACTTGCGACTCTGATCTTCAGCATCTGCTGTCCTCACTTTTTCCCATGTAAGACATTTGTACATGTACAGGAATAAGAAAGGTTTAGAGGAATATGAGCCAAATGTAAACAAATGGGACTAGTTTAGTTTGGGACACATGGTCAACATGGATGAGTTGGACCGAAGGGTCTGTTTCTGCGGTCTATGACTGTAGCTTTGATTGAGAGATTGGACAGAGATTATCCACATCAGTCAATCAGCCTACAATTGGTTTTCCCCATGTTGTGAAGACCACATTTTAAGACAGAAACCGTGAAAGAAATGGAATTAAGTTGCTACTTTGATGGAATGTCAATGAAAATGGAGGAAGTAAAAGAAATGGTTTGCATCCCCTGCTTTTGCATAGAAAATTGCCAAAGGAAACAGGAGGAGTGTTGGGGTGACCCAGGAGCAGTTCCCTTCAGTATCAAGTGAAAGGAACAATGCCTTTGGAATGCTGAAAGGGAACTAGAAGGTATGGTTAGTGGTTGAATCATGATGGAAGCGGCAAAAATAACAATGGACATCCATCGTCTGGTGGGGCAAAGGTTAAGATGAACAAAACTGCTGAATAATTCCTGATTCAATTGTCACGTCTGAGGGTGATAAATAGTTGGTAGCTATCAGAATGCAAAAGGAGAGCATCAAGTGAATGTCAGATAGTCACCTGTGGAACCTATGACATCATGGGCTTTGTAAAATGACTCAAGATGGTGACCTGGAAGTGAAACCCTTGAATGTAAGGTCAAGGCTACCTGATGGAATGATACTCATCCCTCCAAGACAACAAACTAAGCTGCAAGCCCAATGCAATGGAAATGATCAGGATCTGGAGTACATATTGGTAAAAATCCACTTCTCTCAGCTGAAACAGGTCTAAAGCTGGTGACCCTGCATGTGTTAGAAGAGATTTGCAGAAACAAAAACAGAAATTGCTAGAAAAACTCAGCAACATCTGTGGAGATAAAGCAGAGTTAACATTTCAGGTCCAGTGACCCTTCTTCAGAACTGATGGTAGCTAGGGAAAGGTGAGTATATATGATGAATGTGGGGTGTGGGAAGGGGTAAGAATTAATGATACGTGGAAGTGGAGCCCAGAGAGAGAGTGAGAGAGAGAGAGACAACACATTTTGGCAGACAATGGAATGGGTAATAGTCAACCTGGTAGAATGAATAGGGACCATTTGTGTCTGACATGGTAGCAGCCCAGGTGATGACAAGGCCTTGTGTGTGGGGGTTGGAGTAAGGACATGGGAGAAGGTGCTCAAGCCCTAAGATTATTGTACTGGATATTGAGCCCTGAAGTCTGTAGAATTCCCAAGCGGAAAATTAGGTGCTATCCTTCAGCTTGCACTGAGCTTCACTGGAGCACTGCAGCAAGCGTGAGAGAGAGATGTTGGTCGGAGTACAGGGTGGGGTTTTGAAGTGGCAGGCAACTGGAAGCTCAGGGTTAATTTTTGTGGACAGGACATAGGTGTTCTGCAAAGCAGTCACTCAGTCTGTGCTTCATTTCCCTAACATAGAGGAGACCACCAACGTTGCATTGTTTTCTATGGTATTAAGCCATAGAACAGATCCAGTTGCCCTCAAGTCCAGCCTGAAAGGCGAGAGAGAGAGAGAGAGAAAAAGGGAGAGAGAGGGAGAGACAGCAGCTGGGAATAATTAAGAAAGTGACAGCTCCTCCAGATTGGATTAGCAGCATGGGAGCAGTGAAAACCAAAACTCTCTGGAAAACTCAGGGTGAACATAATCCAAAAAGATCCCGGTAATGCTCTGTAGAGATGTCACTACTCCTATTGAAGAAATGACACAAGTTGCAAAAGCAAAGATCTTTATCCCACTGGATGTGAAGGGTGTTGACTGAATAGTGAAGCAGCAGTTTTCTAACAACATTCTGGACACTATTCAGGAGATACAGATGGTTATTATGTGCCATTTGGCTTTTCCACTACTCCAGAAGAAGAACATGCATGATGAGAAAGAAAGAACTGAATAAAATAAAAATGCAATTGAAGATGCCATAAGTCAAGTACATCGATCTTATAAAAGTAATTCACACCCAGATC
>NC_057728.1:1665320-1671351 GCF_004010195.1 Chiloscyllium plagiosum | reverse complement strand
GCTCTGTGCGATGTCCGACTCTTCTGCTTTGCCTCTGCGGCAACTTTTGATTGACAAACTTGGCCGCCTTGCGAACTGGCAGTGTCATCAGTCTCTGCTTCCAAAAGCTTCAACTTGTTCCTGACAGGTACTTCTCCCGGGGTCTCTTGCACCTGTCTCCTCTCCGCCTTCCTCATCGTCTGCTCTCTTCCGCTCTCTTCTGGCACGATTGGTGTAATAACATCGCTGAAGGTCTTGTCCAGAAAGATCTCGTTCTCTCGGATGAGCCTAAGGTCTTCGCGTTCTTTCGTCAGCGCTGCAATATGCTCAGTCAATTGCTGAAGGTGGACACATTTTCCACACATATACGAGCCAGACACACCAGAGTCGTTGACCTCCCACATCAAGCACGTAGCGCACTGAAACAGCTGGGCAGTCATGTCTTCACCCTCTTCAACTGTGGTGTAATCACTTCACTCAACCTCCTTGTCAAAGAGTCCTGAGCTGAAGCCTCACTCTTCGATCTAAACTTCCTTAGACCCTCTTTTTGTGGCACGTCTGTGTACTCTTAATTAAGGTTAGAGGAGGAGGGAGGGAGGGAGACCCTACTTTGGTTTTCTATGGTATTAAGCCATAGAACAGATCCAGTTGCCCTCAAGTCTGGCCTGAAAGGCGAGAGAGAGAGAGAAAGAGGGAGAGAGAGGGAGAGACAGCAGCTGGGAATAATTAAGAAAGTGACACCTCCTCCAGATTGGATTAGCAGCATGGGAGCACTGAAAACCAAAACTCTCTGGAAAACGCAGGGTGAACATAATCCAAAAAGATCCCGGTAATGCTCTGTAGAGATGTCACTACTCCTATTAAAGAAATGACACAAGTTGCAAAAGCAAAGATCTTTATCCCACTGGATGTGAAGGGTGTTGACTGAATAGTGAAGCAGCAGTTTTCTAACAACATTCTGGACACTATTCAGGAGATACAGATGGTTATTATGTGCCATTTGGCTTTTCCACTACTCCAGAAGAAGAACATGCATGATGAGAAAGAAAGAACTGAATAAAATAAAAATGCAATTGAAGATGCCATAAGTCAAGTACATCGATCTTATAAAAGTAATTCACACCCAGATCTCTACAAGGAGAAACCGGCAGATATGAAGACAATGCAACAATTTGTTGGATTTGTGAACTATTTAGCAAACTTCTTTAATGTGTCACTAGAGTGTGAACTTCTATGTGATGTCGCTGCTAAGAATGTGCAGTGGTATTAGAGCACAGCAGCTTGAATCAAAAACCCAACAATGTCAGCTCAACTCACGCTGGAAGTCTTGAACCCAGCAGGAAGATTGAATCTGAAAGACAAGCATCCTGCTCTGATCCAGCATTCACCACAGGAATGACAGAGACGGAACATCATCCTTGGAATGTACAGATACCTGAAAAACAGACAACTCCCGTGCATATCATGAAAATAGCTGTTCACTTTGGGGATGATGAGTCAAATATATGTGTCAGGACTGATAAAAGCGGGACTGACTAGAATTAACAGTTTTCGTTTATGAATCTCATTGATCATGTATATTTGGTAACTTATATCTGCAAATAAGAGTGAATGCATTTTTTTTGATAAATTGGGGATGTTTGGAATAATGCATTTGCGCAGTGTACAGCTGTAGTTTGCCAGATGTCTGTTATAACTTGTCTTATTTTTAAAGTAGTAGCTATTAAAACACAATACTTGAAACATTTGCTCCCCCTAGAGTCAACTATTCCAATGTACTCCTGAATACTGCCCCTGCTCCTAACCTCCATAAGTTTATGGTTGACTCAAGCTGGGTGATGATGGCATTGGGTATTGTCACTGGACTAGGAGTCCAGAGCATCAGGCTAACATTCTGGTGAAATTTGAATCAACAAAAATCTGGAATTAAAAGCTAGCCTAATGGTCACCATTGATGATTGTTGAGAATGCCCATCTGGTTCACAAATGTCCTTTCGGGAAGGAAATCTCCAGCTGGTCTGGCCTACATATAACTCCATGTGATATATGACTTCTAATTGCCCTCTGAAACGGCACTGGCAAACCTCTCAGTTCGAAGGCAGTTAGATGTGGATAATACAAAACTGACCCAGCCAGTGATGGTCATATTCCATAAATGAACTTTTAAAAAAGCTCTATTGTCTGTGACTTAACTCACATTAGGTCTTGCTCCCCTCTCACCTCCACTTGACCTTGAACGACCTTCGCTGCCAGACTAGCAGTAGCTCCACATTTAAATTCTCGTCCTGGTTTTCAAATCCCTTCTTCCACTACCATTCTCTGCCTCCATTATCTCCAACTCCACAATCCTCAAAGATCTCTGAATTCTGCATCTTCCAGATCCCTCATTTTAATCTGATTTACATTAGCAGTGATGCTATCAGCTGCTAGGCTCCAAACACTGAAATTCTCCTCACTACACCTCATCATCTCTCTACCTCACTTTACTCTCGTAACACAATCGTTAAAACCTCCAAACTTTGACTATGTGACCTAACAATAGTCTCATCTCAGGTACAGGAAAAAGGTAGATGAGTTACTATCGGGGGACGGAAAGGGAACAGGCAGATAACGTAGGGATCCCTTGTGGCCGTTCCCCTCAATAATGAGTATACTGTTTTGGATACTCGGGGCAGGAGGACCTACCAGGGGAAAGCCATTGTGGCCAGGTCTCTGGCACTGAGCCTGGCTTTGTTGCTCAGAAGGGAAGGGGGGAGAATAGAAAAGCGCTAGTGGTAGGAGACTCAATAGTTGAGGAACGGACAGGAGATGCTGTTGTTGTGAACAGAACTCCCGGAAGGTATGTTGCCTCCCAGGTGCCAGGGTCCGGGATGTCTCTGATCAAGTCTACAAGATTCTGAAGGGGGAGGATGAGCAGCCAGAAGTCATGGTGCACACTGGCACCAATGACATAGCCAGGAAAAGGGGTGAGGATCTAAGAAGTGATTTCAGGGAGTTGGGTGGGAAGCGAAAAAGCAGGATGAGTAGAGCATTAATGTCAGGATTACTACTGGTGCCATGTGCTAGTGAGGTGAGGAACAGGAAGTGAGTGCAGCTAAACATGTGGCTACAAGGGCAGGTGCTGGAGGGAGGGCTTCAGATACTTAGATCATTGGGGTATCTTCTGGGGAAGGTGGGACCTATACATGAAGGACAGGTTGCACTTAAACTGGAGGGGCACCAATGTCCTAGGCAGTTGATTTGCTCGAGCATTTCAGAAGGGTTTAAACTAGTTTGGCAGGGGGATGGGAACAGAAGCTACAGATCAGAGAAGAGGGTAGTTGTTGAATGGACAGAAATAGAATGCAGAGAGTCTGTCTGGAAGGATACAAAGTTGGTAGGGCAAAGGGATGGGTTAAAGTGTGTCTATTTCAATGCAAGGAGTGTCAGGAATAAGAGTGATGAACTTAGGGCATGGATCAGTACTTGGATCTACAATGTTGTGGCCATAACGGAGACATGGATTTCTCAGGGACAGGAATGGTTGCTGGATATTCCAGGGTTTAGAAGTTTTAAAAAGAACAGGAAGCAGGGTGAAAGAGGAGAGGGAGTAGGATTGTTAATTAGTGAGTGCATCACAGCTGCAGAAAAGGAAGTTGTTGAGGAGGGTCTGTCTACTGAGTCAGTATGGGTGGGAGTCAGTAACAGGAAAGGAGCAGGCAGTGTATTGGGTGTTTTCTATAGACCTCTCAATAGCAACAGAGAGATGGAAGAACAGATTGGACAGCAGATCTTGCAAATGTAACAGAGTTGTTGTTGTGGGTGACTTCAACTTCCCCAATATTGATTGGAACCTCCTTAGTGCAGATTGTCTGGATGGGCCGATTTTGTCAGGTATGTCCGGGAAGGATTCCTGACTCAATATATGGATAGGTTGACGAGGGAGGAGGCCATATTGGATTTGGTGCTAGGCAACAAGCCAGGCCAGCTGTCAGATCTCTCGATGGGAGGGCATTTCAGTGATGGTGACCACAACTGCCTCACCTTTATCATAGCCACAGAGAAGGATCGGAACAGACAGTATGGAAGGTGTTTAATTGGGGGAGAGAAAATTATGCTGGTATTAGATAGGAGCTGTGGAGTATAAATTTGGAACAATTGTTCTATGGGAAATGCACAACAGAAATGTGGAGGCTGTTTAAGGAGCACTTATTGTAAGTGTTGGATAACTTTGACCCACTGAGACAGCCAAGGAATGGTAAGGTGAAGGAGTCTTGGATGACAAGAGAAGAGGAGCTTCTCGTTGAGAGGAAGAAGGAAGCTTACTTATGATTAAAGAAGCAAGGATTTGGCACAGCTTTAGAGGATTACAGGGTAGCTAGGAAAGAATTCAAAATGGACTGAGAGAGCTGGGACGGGGCATGAAAAAGCCTTGGTGGGAAGAATTAGGGAAAACGCAAAGGCGTTCTACATGTATATGAGGAATAAGAGAATGATCAGAGAGAGGGTAAGGCCAATCAGGGATAGTGGAGGGAACTTGTGCCTGGAGTCAGAGGAGGTAGGGAGGCCCTAAATGAGTTTTTTGCTTCAGTATTAATGAGAGAGAGGGACCTCATTGATAGTGACAACATCGTGGATTAGGTTAATAGGCTTGAACAGATTAATGTTAAGAAAGTGGATGTGCAGGAAATTCTGGGAAGCATCAAGATAGATAACTTCCCATAGCTGGACCAGATATCTCCAAGGTTACTACAGGAAGTGAGGAATGAGATTGCTGCGCGTCTGGTGATGATTTTTGCATCCTCACTCTCCACGGGAGAGGTACCGGATAATTGGGGAGAGGCGAATGTTGTTCCTCTGTTCAAGAAAGGGAATTACAGACCAGTCAGTCTTATAACTGTGGGAAGCAAGGTACTGGAAAGGATTCTGAGAGATAGGATTTACGACCATTTGGAGAAACATAGTTTGATTAAAGATAATCAGCATGGCTTTGTGAGGCACAGAGCATGCCTCACAAACCTTATTGAGTTATTTGAGGATGTATCAAGACAAGTCGAGCAGTGGATGAGGTGTATATGGATTTCAGGTAGGCATTTGATAAGGTTCCGCACAGTAGGCTCATTCAGAAAGTTAGGAGGTATGGGATACAGGGAAATTTGGCTGTCTGGATGCAGAATTGACTGGCCGAAAGAAGACAGCGTGTGGTAGTGGATGGAAAGTATTTCTCCTGGAAGTTGCTGACCAGTGGTGTCCCACAGGGATTTGTTGTTGTGCCTCTGCTCTTTGTAGTTTTTATAAATGACTTGGATGAAGAAGTGGAAGGGTTGGTTAGTAAGTTTGCCGATGACACAAAGGTCAGATGTGTTGGGGATAGTGTCGAGGGCTGTTGGAGGCTACAACAAAACATTGACAAGATGCAGAACTGGGCTGAAAAGTGGCAGATAGAGTTCAACCTGGATAAATGAGAAGTGTTTCATTTGGAAGGTTGACTTTGAATGCAGATTACTAGGTTAAAGGCAGGACTCTTGACAGTGTGAAGGAACAGAGGGATCTTGGGGTCCACATTCATAATTCCCTCATAATTGATAGGGTTGTTAAGAAGGCTTATGGTGTTTTGGCTTTCATTAACAGCGGGATTGAGTTTAAGAGCCACAAGGTTTTGCTGCAGCTCTATTAAACCCAGGTTAGAACACACTTGGAATGTTGTGTCCAGTTCTGGTCACCTCAGTATAGGAAGGAGGTAGATACTTTAGATATGATGCAGAGGAGATTTACCAGGATGCTGCCTGGACTGGAGGGTATAGAACATAGAACATAGAACATAGAACAATACAGCACAGAACAGGCCCTTCGGCCCACGATGTTGTGCCGAACATTTGTCCTAGCTTAAGCACCCATCCATGTACCTATCCAATTGCCGCTTAAAGGTCACCAATGATTCTGACTCTGCCACTCCCACAGGCAGCGCATTCCATGCCCCCACCACTCTCTGGGTAAAGAACCCACCCCTGACATCTCTCCTATACCTTCCACCCTTCACCTTAAATTTATATCCCCTTGTAACACTCTGTTG
>NC_057728.1:1658373-1664557 GCF_004010195.1 Chiloscyllium plagiosum | reverse complement strand
CGGGGTTATCCGTATTCCCTTTTTTGAACAGGGGCACAACATTCGCTACTCTCCAGTCCCCTGGTACCACCCCCGTTTCCAGTGAAGTCGAGGAGATCATTGCCGACGGTACTGCACTTTCCTCTCTTGCTTCCCACATAATCCTAGGATATATCCCGTCAGGCCCGGGGGACTTGTCTATCCTCAAGTTGTTCAAAATGTCCAACACATCTTCCTTCCTAACAAGTATCTCCTCTAGCTTACCAGTCCGATTCACACTCTCCTCTTCAACAATACGGTCCCTCTCGTTCGTATGTCTTATGAAGAGAGGTTGTGTGAACGAGGACTTTTCACACTGGAGAAAAGGAGGAAGAGAGGTGACTGGATAGAGGTGTACAAGATGATGAGAGGCATAGATAGAGTTGATAGCCAGAGACTTTTCCCCAGGGCAGAACTGGCTGTCACAAGGGGTTGTAATTGTAAGGTGATTGGAGGAAGGTTTAGAGGAGATGTCAGAGGCAGGTTCTTTACACAGAGTGTGGAGGGTGCATGGAATGCACTGCCAGCGGTGGTAGAAGAGTCAGAGACATTAGGGACATTTAGGCAACTGTGGGATAAGCGCAATGATGGCAGTAAATTGAAGGGTGTGTAGGTTCAGTTGATCTTAGATTAAGATAAAGTTGGGAGGTCATGTGGTTTTACAGGATTTTGGTTAGGCCACTGTTGGAATATTGCGTGCAGTTCTGGTCTCCTTCCTATTGGAAAGATGTTGTGAAACTTGAAAGGGTTCAGAAAAGATTGACAAGGATGTTGCCAAGGTTGGAGGATTTGAGCAATAGGGAGAGGTTGAATTGGCTGGGGCTGTTTTCCCTGGAGCGTCGGAGGTTGAGGGGTGACCTTATAGAGGTTTATAAAATCATGAGGAGCATGGATAGGATAAATTGACAAAGTCTTTTCCCTGGGGTTGGGGAGACCAGAACGAGAGGGCATAGGTTTACGGTGAGGGGGGAAAGGTATATGGGTGAACTTTTTCACGCAGACGGTGGTACGTGTGTGGAATGGGCTGCCAGAGGAAGTGGTGGAGGATAGTACAATTACAGCATTTAAAAGGCATCTGGGTGGGTATATGAACAGGAAGGGTTTGAAGGGATATGGACTGGGTGCTGGCAGGTGGGACTAGATTGGGTTGGGATATCTGGTCGGCATGGACGAGTCGGACTGAAGGGTCTGTTTCTCTGCTGTATATCTCTTTGACTGACTCTAGCCCAGACATCCCAATCTAACTTAGTCCCACTTGCCAGCATTTGGCCCATAATTCTATTCATGTACCCAATGAGACGTTATTGGGATCAGCTGCTCAGTCCAATGGTAGGAATTAGGCACACACTGGATTCCATACAGACCGTTGAAAGGTGGATGAATCTGGAGGTGGTAGTGCTTGATCGTGATGAGTCATAGATTGGAGGTAGCTAATGAAAGGATCCAAGCCTAATCAACAACATTGCTCATCTCCACACGTTGTTAACTGACTGTATCGTTGTAACCCATCAGCAGTGAAAATATCAGCAAGATTGATGTTTGCCTTGAGGCGAGGGAGCTGGTGCACATCTGTAAAACAGCAGGACATCCCACTGTTAGCAGATAGAGCCTGCAGAGAGGCAACTTTCAGCTCTGTTAATCACTGCGGCTGAGAATGAATGGGCAGTGTCAAAAAAAGAATTAGCATTAGCTTTATTGTTACATGTACACACATGAGTACAGTGAAAAGTTTTCAAGTCCTCACTTACAATGCCATCTTAGGTATCTAGGTACAGATTTTTAAGAACAAATTCTTAGGGGGAAAAATTTGAAAAATAAAGAAATAAAATATCCAACAATAAATTAGAAAAATAGCGAAATAAGTGTTCAGAATAACAGTCCTTCCAACCACATGGGCTTCACCTCGAGGCCAGGAGTCCAGGATCACACTGAGGCTGGGAGTGCGGGTCCGCGCTGAGGCCAGGAGCTCGAGTCCACGCTAAGGCCGGGAGTGCGGGTCCACACTGAGGCCGGGAGTCCAGGCCCATGCTGTGGCCAGGAGTCTGGGCCCTTGCTGAGGCCGGGAGTCTGGGCCCATGCTGAGGCCGGGAGTCAGAGTCCACACTGAGGCTGGGAGACCCCAGATGTCAGCAATACTGCTGAATGATGGGAGGGAGAAAGAAACAGAAAATAAAATCACAAAGAGAAAGAAAGAAAAGAAATGGAGGGAGTGGATGAGCTCCTGCTCAGGAGTCACATTCTGCTGCTATCTTGGAGAAAAAAATAATGTGGAGAGACCTGCAAATAAAATCATTGGTGGAAGTGGGGTTAGGGTGGGCGAGACAGTGGGTGGAGAACGTGGTTGTGGAGGATAATGGGTGGAGGTGTGGGAGTGTGGGTGAGGAGACAGGCTGCGGAGTGGGTGGTGAGGGTGGGTAGTAGGGATGCAGGATACAACATTTAAAAAATCTTTGTGATTTTCTCTGGTCACGTTTGGACTGATTTTCTTCATTCTCACAAACTCATTTATGAGATGATGTAACTGTGTAGCAGTATTGTCTTTGTGTTGATGTGTGTGATATTCAGACTTTGACAGAGGTAAATTGGAAATAATCCATCAACATCCTCAATTATCAAACCACTGTTAATGTTAAAACCAGAACACAGAGGGGAAAAAATTCCATCTCCTATACATGGTGTTTAAATTGGCACAGGAAAACAGGCATAAATTAGCGTCAAACATTTATTTTCAAAACCACTGACATTTACTTTGACACACACACAAAACCTGTCGATACCTTCCACATTCTGGTGAGGTCACAGCGACTGAATTTCCATCATATTCACACAAAGCTGGAACACTTTCACAGGCACTGAGTCCCCTTTATGAAGGGGAAGGATACATAAATGAGCTTGACCATGATAACAGAGGGAAATGACCTGAAGCTGACAATTTAAAATAGTGTTGAAATTACGATGGAGAATGTGGAAAGATCTATAAGCATGTACACACAGGAATTAGCAGCAGGAGATGGTGATTTATAGCTTTGAATCCTGCTCCACTATTCATGGCTGATCTATTAGCCCAATAACCTTTTATCGCCTTGATTTATCAAGAATTGATTCACCTCTGCCTGGAAAAATATTCAGAAACTTTGCTTTTGTGGAAGAGAGTTTCAAAGACTCAAGTCTCTCTGTGAGAAAATAAAATTCTCTTCACTGTGTCTGAATTGGGTAACCCCTGATTTTTAAACAGTGACCCCCCCCCAGTTCTAGCTTCTCCCAGATCCCTCTCCACATCCACTTAGTCAAGACCTATCGAGGATTTTATATGTTTCAATCTTATTCTTCTAAACCCCAGCAGATATAAACCAAGTCTGTCCAACCTTTCTTCATAAGACAACGCATCCATCCCAGGAAGACTCCAGCAAACGTTCCCATTCAGCTGCCAATTCATTGATGTTCTTCGTTCAATCAATCAAGTCGCCATAGTCTTACAAGACTCTCGTTAGAGAGAGACGACTAATGGTGAGTTAACCCGGGACCACCAGACCTCAGGCGAACGCAGAGTTGAAAAGAAGAGTCCTTCATGGTAACCTCAGTTGGTGCCGGAATTAATCCATGCTGTTGTATCACACTACTTTGCAAATTGACTGTCCAGCCAACTGAGCTATTCTACAAAGAACTCTAGATGTGGTCTGACCAATGCATTGTACAACTGAAACATGCTAACCCTACTTGTGCGTTCAATTCCCTTCGTAATAAAACATAACATTCTATTAGCTTCCTAATTACTTGCTGTAGCTGCACAGTAACCATCTATGATCCATGCACCCAGGTCCTTCTGCATCTCAGAGGTCTGCAAACTTTCACTGTTTAGATCATGTGGTTTTTTTTATTCTCCCTTTCAAAATGGACAATTCCATATTTTCTCACGTTATCTTTTTCTGATCTCTTATTAGGGTACCTTGTGCCTTTTTTACAACTCGCTTTCCTACCTAGTTTTGTGCCATCAGCAAATTTAGCTATCATTCCTTTGATCTCTTCACCAAAATTATTTACGTAAATTGTAAAGATTTGATGCTTCAGCACTGACCCTTGAGCACTCATGCCTATCTGAAAAAAAAGGCACTTACTCCTACTCTCTGCTTCCTGCTAGCCAGCCAATCTTCTACACGTGTCAATATGTTTGCCCTAGCATATGATTTTCCACCAATCCTTTGAGATTGCACCCTATCAAATGCCTACTGGAAATCTGAAGTACATCCACATTTTCCTACTTCGCCATTCCATGTGTTATCAAAGAATTTCAATAAGTTCATGAAACACAACATTCATCAACTCAGTCTGATTACCTTCAACGTATCCAAGTGCCCTGCTATTACATCTTTAATAACATCTTCTAACATTGTCCCTATGACAAACATTAAGCTAACTGGCCTGTAGTTTCCTGCTTTCTATCTCCTCCCCTTCTCGAATAACGGAGTTACATTTGCTTTTTTTGAATCTCGTGGAACCTTA
Source organism: Chiloscyllium plagiosum (assembly GCF_004010195.1). Lineage (NCBI taxonomy): Eukaryota > Metazoa > Chordata > Chondrichthyes > Orectolobiformes > Hemiscylliidae > Chiloscyllium > Chiloscyllium plagiosum. Next base: position 1,660,039 of record NC_057728.1, on the reverse strand, counting down.
CCCATGTCTACAAAATTTTGGAAAATTTAAACTATTTCATTAGTCAATTTTTCCTAATACCCTCAGAAGAGGTTCATCAGAACCTGGGCATGTGTCAGCCCACTGCTCCAACAAGTTACTCAATACCACTTCCCTGCTGGTTGTAATTTTCTTGAGTTCCTCCTTCCCTTCCATTTCCTGATTTACAGATCTTTCGAGGATCTTATTTGTATCTTCTATAATGAAGTAGAATGCGAAAAAACTTTGTCACTTCAACTGTCTCCTTACCTGCAATTATTAATTCCTCAGATTTATTTCTACAGGACCAACACCACCTTTTTTTTAAATACAAACTGTTACTACCTGTTTTTAGTTCCTGCTTAACTTTCTCGGTGGCACGGTGGCACAGTGGTTAGCACTGCTGCCTCACAGCGCCAGAGACCCGGGTTCAATTCCTGCCTCAGGCGACTGACTGTGTGGAGTTTGCACGTTCTCCCCGTGTCTGCGTGGGTTTCCTCCGGGTGCTCCGGTTTCCTCCCACAGTCCAAAGATGTGCAGGTCAGGTGAATTGGCCATGCTACATTGCCCGTAGTGTTAGGTGTAGGGGTATGGGTGGGTTTCGCTTCGGCGGGTCGGTGTGGACTTGTTGGGCCGAAGGGCCTGTTTCCACACTGTAAGTAATCTAATGTAATCTAATCTTTCTCTTATACCGTAATTTGTCCTAATTTTTCTTTTAGTTACTGCTCTATATTTTTATACATTATTCAATCCTTTGACTTGCCATCAACCTTTGTTTGATTTCCTTTTGATGCTGGCTTTAATATTTATTTTAGTGATCTTCAGTTGGTGGATCCTTCCCTCGAGTTTTTCTTTGTCATTAGCACGTATCTACTCTGTGCATTCTGGACGATCACCTAAAATATCTGCTGCTGATTCTCTCGCGACCCATCCCTAACCCTATTTGCCAGTTCACTTCAGTTAGCTCTGCTTTCATGCCTTTCTAATTTCCCTTATTTAAGTTTAAAATACTAGTCTCAGACTCACTCTTCTATCCCTCAAACCGAATGTAAAATTGAATTATGTAATGATCATTAGGGTCAGATGGGGTCATATCACAATAGCATCAAGAGTGTGTTGTTGGGAAAGCACAGCAAGTCAGGCAGCATCCAAGAAGCAGGAAAATCGACATTCTGGGCATAAGCCCTTGATCAGGATGAAGGGCTTATGCCCGAAACATCGATTCTCCTGCTCCCTGACCTGCTGTGCTTTCCCAGTAACACACTCTCGACTCTGATCTCCAGCATCTGCAGTCCTTATTCTCTCTGATATCACAATAGCATGTCTAGAATAGGTTGTTCTGTGTTTGGCTTCAGAATGTGCTATTCTAAGGAATGATTCCTAAAATATTCGAGTTCTTCTCATTTATGCTATCTTCACCCAACTGATTTCTGATTATTTCTTTCTATTAAATCCATCCTCCAGACAGTTACTGTTAGGGAACCTGTACACCATTCTCACAGGTGACTTCTTTCCTTTATAATTTCACATCGCTACCCAAACTGTTTCCATATCTTGGTTCTCCAGTTTCCTCATTTCCCCTCCCCCCACCTTGTCTCAGTCCTAACCCTCGAACTCAGCACCGCCTTTCTAACCTGCAATCTTCTTCCTGACCTCTCCGCCCCCACCC
>NC_057728.1:1651818-1658330 GCF_004010195.1 Chiloscyllium plagiosum | reverse complement strand
TTTTCCAGCAACACATTTTCAGCTCTGATCTCCAGCATCTGCAGTCCTCACTTTCTCCTTGCTGAACTTAGTTCACCCCTCACATTTACACTGATATGCTGCCTGACCTGCTGCGCTTTTTCAGCAACACATTTTCAGCTCTGATCTCCAGCAACTGCAGTCCTCATTTTCTCCTTGCTGAACTTAGTTCACCCCTCACATTTACACTGATATGACCATTAATTAACAGAGCTAATCTTCACCTTTACCTAGTTTACTGTCCACCCTAAATGTTCTGTGCCTTTCAATATTTAAGCCCTAATAATAGAGTTATACAGCACGGAAACAGACGCTTTGGTCCAACCAGTCCATGCCGACCACAATCCCAAACTAGTGGGGTAGCACAGTGGCTCAGTGGCTAGCACTGCTGCCTCACAGTACCAACAACCTGGGTTCAATTCCACCCTCAGGCGACTAGAGTCATAGGGCTCTATAGCTCGGAGGCCCAAACTGGTCCATGCCGACAAAAATGGATACTAACTCCATTTCCCTGCACTTGACTCATATCCTTCTAATTCTTTCCTATCCATGTATTTGTCCAAATGTCGTTAATGTACCCACCTCAACCACTTCCGCTGGCAGCTTATTCTATATGCGTACCACCCTCTGTGTAAAAACGTTGCCCCTCAGGTTCCCTTTTATTCTTTCCCCCTCGCCTTAAACTGATGCCTTCTAGTCCTTGATTCCCCAACCCTGGGAAGAAGACTGAGTGAATTCATCCCATCCATGCCTCTCATGATCTTATACACCGAAAAAAGGTCCCCCCTCAGTCTCCTAACTTGTCCAACCTCTCCCTACAACTCAGACCCTTGAGTCCTGGCAACATTCTTGTAAGTTTCTTCTGCACTTTTTCCAGTTTAATAACATCCTTCCTATAGCAGGGTGACCAAAACTGAACACCGTACTCCAAGTGCGGCCTCACCAATGTCCTGTACAACTGCAACACAATTTCCCAATTCGATACTCGATGCCCTGAGTGATGAAGGCCAGTGTACCAAAGGCCTTCTTCACTGCCCTGTCCACCTGTGACTCCACTGTCAGAGAATTATGCACCTGAACTCCAAGGTCTCTCTGACTATCCATGTGGAGTTTGTATATTCTCCCTGGGTCTGAATAGGTTTCCTCTGGTTGCTCTAGTTTCCTTTTAGAGTCAAAAGATATGCAGGTTAGGCAGATCGGCCATGGGAAATGTAGCGTTACAAGGATAGGTTAGGGGGGTTGGGTTTTCGGGGGAGGGGGGTAGAAACTTGATGGGTCGAGTGGCCTGCTTCCACATTGTAGGGATTCTATGACTCTTCTTGTCCCACTTGCCTGCGCTTGGCCCACATCCCTCTAGACATTTCTTATTCCTGTACATATCCAAATGTCTTTTAAACATTGTAATTGTACCTGCATCCACCACTTCCCCTGAAAGTTCATTCCACATTATGAACGTATAAAAAATAGTTGCCCCTCATGTCTTTTTTAAATCTTTCTCCTCTCACCTTAAAAATATGCCCCTAGTTTTGAAATCCCCCACCCAAGGGAAAAAACATCTGTCATTCACCTTATCTGCATCCATCATGATTTTATAAACCTCTGTAAGGTGACCTCTCAACCCCTTATGGTCCAGTGAAAAAAGTCCCAGCCTTTCGTTCTAACTCACATTTCAAATCGAAGTTATCTTGTAGCTATGTCTCTGGAATAGATGTCATTTTCCACATTCTTATTTCTGTTTATTCATCTGCTCTGCTTTGAATGTTATCTGTGTTCAGATGTGGAGCCTCCTGCTAAGTCCCTTTATTATTTTTGTAACCTCTATCTGTTAATCTTGTCGTAGATTTTCTGTGTATACTTTCATGTTACAGTCTGTTTATCATTTCCCATATTAATACTTTTCCGTCTTGCCTGTCTCGAGCCTGATTTACCACATCTACAGAAAGTTGATTCCTGAAACCAGACTGCTATTTTACAATATGTCTTCAGAGATGATTCAGGCTTTAGATAAAGCAAGCATCGCTGAATTCAGTCTGTTGTGCAGGTGTAACATCTAAAGGAAGAACAATTCTGCTGTCATGAGACTGTCAAAAAGATCAAGGCAAATAATAGCTGTGTGCTACATTTTGTCAGTGAGTCATAGATTTCAAATCCTACTGAGGGTAGGTAGGGAGTAATAAGTAGTCTTTTTAGAAATAAGAAAACAGTTGGAAAATAAATCAGGAAAACATACAACAGTTTTATATTTGGCAAAGGAACTACAGAAGAATTAGAATTAGGTTTATTGTCATGTGTACTCAAGGAGTACAGTGAAACATTTACAATATCGCCCCTCACAACACCATCTTAACTACAAGGTACCCAGATACAAATCTTAGATATAAAATAGAGAATTAAGAAAATAAATTACATTACCTTACAGTGATTCATAGAATAAGTTGGAAAATAATAAATAAAATTAAAGGATAAACATTACAATCAGATAAACAGATTACAGGTAAACTTTACATAAAGGACAACATAAAGAGGAGAACACAAGGTTATGTGCAACATTAGATGTTGAGGGTGATATGTTGGTCTGAATAGGAGATTGCTTAATAGAGTGAAAGCAGGGAGTACTCACAAATGGTGCATTTTCAAGTTAGCAGGCGGTGACTAGTGGAGTGTAGCAAGGATCAGAGCTGGAGCCTCAATTATTTGCAATGTATATTAATGACTTTGGCAAGGAGATTAAGTTTGTTGAAACCAAAGCTGTGTTGAAAAAGTAAGTCATGAAGAAGACTAGAAGAAGCTGCAAGAAGATATGGCCAGGTGAAATCCGCGGGCTACAGGGTGTCAGGTGGAGTGTACTGAGGGGAGGCGTGAGGTTATTCACCTCAGTGGTGAGAATGGAAAACAGGCTATTTTTGAAATGCATGAAAATTGCAGATGTTCAGAGGGAATTGGGTTTGCTTGTGCAAGTAACTGTAAAATGTTACATATGTTAACACATCCTTGCTTTCTCGCTGTATACAGAAGCTCTATTGGCTATCCATCTGCAAAGACTTCATAGTCTCTGGCTGAATTTTTTACCAACAATCAGCTAAATGTCAATTTTCGGGAGTTTCGCTGACCTGTGAGCTGCAGGGAATTATCTCTCACTAGTTGGGCACCTCATTATGTATGCACTGCTGTCATGAGCTCACTCACTGGCAGAAATACTCATGGTTGTCTGGACCTTCTGAGATTCATACTGTATTTAAAGCCCATCCACAAGTAGCCCTTCATAGTGCATATTAGGCGAGGGCACAAAGGTAATGCAGATAACTTCATCAGAAATAGAAACCCACATTTGTAAATGCATTACCTCTTCACATCACCCCCCGTCTGATCGATTATTAATGTAACTGCAGCTACAGGAATGAAGACACAGAGACTACTGTCCTCAGCATTGTACTATATTAGATCTCTGTCTAAGGGAGTGCTACTGTTTCCCTAAGACCCAGTGTAGCACAGCATCTTCTCATTGTTCAATGCTCACAATGTGGTCTCCTGTACATTAGAAAAAGGGCGGTAACCACTTTGTCAAACACCTACGTTTCCAGTTACTTGCCACTTCCACGCACCACTGTGTTGCCATGCCAACATCTTTGCCTCAGGCCTGCTGCCATGCTCCCAGTGAGGATCAATGCAATTTGGAGAAATGTAACCTTACTTCCACCTCGGTACCTTACAGCCCTCAGGACTCAACACTGAGTTTAACAAATTTTAGAACATGAACATCCTCCTCCATGTTTGCTACTCTCCCCCTACACCCCCCAGATCCTGCCCTGTATAGGGGCTACTCCCAGCACAGCCAACGCCATTTTGGGTGTATACCTCGCTTGCATCCCACGCAGCTGTTATCTCTCGCAGCTTATCATCACCAATCCTTTTGTTTGCCTATCGCTTTTCTCTCTCTCATTTTCTGACTGTCTTTTTGGTTGCTGTCTCCGTCCCTTTTGATCTGATTTGATTTATTATTGTTGCATGTACCTAGGTACAGTGAAAAGTTTTGTTCTGCGTGCAGGACAGGCAGATCAGACCAAACAAAGTGCATTAGGGTAATAGAACAGACTAAGGAATACAAAGTTACGGCCGCAAGATCAACATTAGATTTGAAATTTGAGAGGTCCATTCAGAAGTCTAATAACAGCGGGGAAGAAGCTGTTCTTGAACCTGGTGGTATGTGTGTTTAAGATTTTGTATGTTCTGCTTGACAGAAGGGGTTGGAAGAGAATATAACTGGGTTTGGAAGGATCTTTGATGATGTTGACTGCCTTTCCAAGGCAGCGAGAAGTGTAGATAGAGCCAATGGATGGAAGGTTGGCTTCCATTCTCTCCCCTTCCAAATACCACCATTTTCTGACTATCTCCAGTTATAACGAAGGACTTGAATGGGGTGTGTGTGTTCAGGGGATTGGGCCATAGTCAACGCAACAGGTTCGGGTGGTGGGGGAGGGGGGGGCAAGGTTTAAGAGGTTGGGAATCCATGGTCAATCAGCTGGGAAGCTGCACAGAGGTCGGCCTGGGGTCTGATCACTCATCTGTTGGGGCTGTCTGGCCAGGTCCAGCCACTTCCACGGTCAGTCCTGGGGTTGGGGGGGGGAGGCGGTATCTATTGTGGGAGGGGGTTTGTGGAAGTCAGCAGAGGGGACTGAAGGCACCATGCACGAGTGCAGAGGGGACAATAATTATGAAGTGAGAAAATGTGTCAGGATGGGAGAAACAAGGGAATTGGAGCAAATGGGTAACTGTGGTGGGGGGAGGAGGGGATCATTGATGCCCTCTCTGGTTATACACTTCTGGTTTTGAGACAGTGTCAGTGCAGCACAATGATTTGGGCAAGATTTAAACTGGCTACCCCAAACGGTAGCTGAGCTTCTGGATTAATAGGCGGACCAACTGTTGTGGCACTATGCCATTACCTCTCCGTGTCATACAAGTGTCAGGAAATGACCATCTCCAAAAAGAGAGAACATATCTGTTGCACCTTGACGTTCAATGGCATTACCATAACTGAATCCCCCACTATCAACACCGGAGGGTTATCATTGAACAGAAATTCAATTGGACTCACCATATAAATAGTGGTTGAAAGAGCAAGTCAGAGGCGATGAATTCTGCAATGAGTCACTCACCTCCTGACTCTCAAAGCTTGCTCATCATCTACAAGGCACAAGTCAGAAATGTGATGGAATACTCCCCAGTTGTCTTGGTGGGTGCAATTTCAACAACACTCAAGAAGCTTGACACCATCCAGTCCAACAATTCAGGCAGCATCCGATGAGCAGCAAAATCGACGTTTCGGGCAAAAGCACTTCATCAGGAATCACTTTCCATTCCTGATGAAGGGCTTTTGCCCGAAACGTTGATTTTGCTGCTCGTCGGATGCTGCCTGAATTGCTGTGCTCTTCCAGCACCACTGATCCAGAATCTGATTTCCAGCATCTGCAGTCATTGTTTTTACCACCATCCAGTCCAAAGCAGCCATGTTGACTGGCACCACATCCAGAAACATTCATTCTCCCCACCACTGACACCCAGTAGCAGCAGTATTTATGCCCTACATGACAGAAATTCACCAAAATTCCTTGGACAGTATCTTCCAAACCCACAATCTCTACTGCCGAGAAGGACAAGGACAGCAGATATATGGAAATACCATCTCCTGCAGGTTCCCATCCAAGGTATGCAACGTCAATTTGGAAGTATATCGCTGTTCATTCAGTGTCATTGGGTCAAAGTCATGGAATCTGGCATTTTGGACAGCAATGGTGAAGAAGGCAATGCAACGTCAATGTCTCAAGGCCAAACATGATGGGCAATAAACACTGGTCCAGTCACAGAAGTGCACATCTCCTGACTGAAGAAAAAATAGGAGATATGTTTATGGGAAGTCATTGCTTTTTGGAAACATTATTGATTGGAGGTATTATCAGTCGGGGACAAGATACAGATTGATAGATATTGTTAATTGCTGGGTATGTTATTGATCAAAGCTACTATTTGATCAGAGATATAAGTGATTATTGGGTGGGTCATTGATGTAAGACATGACTGATTCTGAGGGTATATCATTGATCTGAGCTGTTATTGATTATTGGAGAGATGGTTAATGATTGTAGATATGAATGGTGATTGGGTGTATGAGTGGTGGGGGGAAGGAGATGTTTGATGGTGGTCTCACTGGATGAATGTTGCTGAGCTGCAGGATGAGTGACCAGGCGGGAATCAGCTGGACGGCGCTCCCGGGAAATCCATCCCCCGGGTAACGGGGGCGGAACACAAACACAGACCGCGACAACACCCGGACACACAGGGACGGACCGGCTTCCGGCGGAAGTCACGGCCAAAGGGAAGGAGCGGCAGAAAACTGAAAGGTGCAAAGTGAGAAAGCTGTCTCTGTATAAGACTGGGGTACAATACTGGTGGGGACAGGTCTATCACTGTATAACACTGGGGTACAGTACCGGTGG
>NC_057728.1:1637975-1651318 GCF_004010195.1 Chiloscyllium plagiosum | reverse complement strand
GACAGGTCTGTCACTGTATAACACTGGGGTTCAATACCGGTTGGGACAGATCTGTCACTGTGTAACACTGGGGTACAGTACCAGTGGGGACAAGTCTGTCACTGTATAACATGGGGTACAGTACCGGTGGGGATAAGTCTGTCACTGTATAACACTCGGGTACAGTACTGGTGGGGACAGATCTGTCACTGTATAACACTGGGGTACAGTACTGGTGGGGACAGGTCTGTCCATGTATAACACTGGGGTATAGTACAGGTGGGGACAGTTCCGTCACTGAACAACACTGGGGTACAGTACTAGTGGGGACTGGTCTGTCACTGTATAACACTGGGGTACAGTACTGGTGGGGACAGGTCTGTCAATGTATAACACTGGGGTACAGTACTGGTGGGGACAGGTTTGTCAATGTTTCACACTGGGGTACAGTGCTGGTGGGGACAGGTTTGTCAATGTATAACACTGGGGTATAGTACCGGTGGGGACAGGTCTGTCACTGTATAACACTGGGGTACAGTACCGGTGGGGGACAGGTTTGTCGCTGCATTACACTGGGGTACAGTTCCGGTGGGGTCAGGTCTGTCACTGTATAACACTGGGGTACAGTACTGGTGGGGACAGGTCTGTCTCTGTATAACACTGGGGTACAGTACTGGTGGGGACTGGTTTGTCACTGTATAACACTGGGGTACAGTACCGGTGGGGGACAGGTTTGTCGCTGCATTACGCTGGGGTACAGTGCCGGTGGGGACAGGTCTATCACTGTATAACATGGGGTACAGTACCGGTGGGGATAGGTCTGTCCCTGTGTAACACTGGGGTACAGTACTGGTGGGGACAGGTTTGTCACTGTATAACACTGGGATACAGTACCGGTGGGGACAGGTCTCTCTCTGTATAACACTGGGGTACAGTACTGGTGGGGACAGGTTTGTCACTGTATAACACTGGGATACAGTACCGGTGGGGACAGGTCTATCACTGTATAACACTGGGATACAGTACCGGTGGGGATAGGTCTGTCACTGTGTAACACTGGGGTACAGTACCAGTGGGGACAGATCTGTCTCTGTATAACACTGGGGTACAGTACCGGTGGGGGACAGGTTTGTCGCTGCATTACGCTGGGGTACAGTACCGGTGGGGACAGGTCTATCACTGTATAACATGGGGTACAGTACCGGTGGGGATAGGTCTGTCACTGTGTAACACTGGGGTACAGTACCAGTGGGGACAGATCTGTCACTGTGTGACACTGGGGTACAGTACCGGTGGGAACAGGTCTGTCACTGTATAACATGTGGTACAGTACTGGTGGGGACAGGTCTGTCACTGTTTAACACTGGGGTACAGTACTTGTGGGGACAGGTCTGTCCATGTATAACACTGGGGTATAGTACTGGTGGGGACCGGTCCGTCACTGTATAACTCTGGGGTACGGTACGAGTGGGGACTGATCTGTCACTGTATAATGGTGGGGTACAGTAATGGTAGGGACAGGTCTGTCTCTGTATAACACTGGGGTACAGTACTGGTGGGGACAGGTCTGTCACTGTTTCACACTGGGGCACAGTACTGGTGGGGATGGGTCTGTCCCTGTATAACACTGTGGGACAGTGCTGGTGGGGACAGGTCTGTCTCTGTATAACACTGGGGTACAGTACTGGTGGGGCAGGTCTGTCTCTGTATAACACTGGGGTACAGTACTGGTGGGGACAGGTCTGTCACTGTTTCACACTGGGGCACAGTACTGGTGGGGATGGGTCTATCAGTGTATAACACTGGGGTACAGTACCGGTGGGGACAGGTCTGTCACTGTATAACACTGGGTTACAGTACTGGTGGGGATGGGTCTATCACTGTATAACACTGGGGTACAGTACTGGTGGGGACAGGTCTGTCACTGTATAACACTGGGTTACAGTACTGGTGGGGACAGGTCTGTCAATGTATAACACTGGGGGACAGTGCTGGTGGGGACAGGTCTGTCTCTGTATAACACTGGGGTACAGTACTGGTGGAAAAAGTGAGGTCTGCAGATGCTGGAGATCACTGGGGTACAGTACTGGTGGGGACAGGTCTGTCACTGTATAACACTGGGGTACAGTACTGGTGGGGACAGGTTTGTCAATGTATAACACTGGGATACAGTACCGGTGCGGACAGGTCTGTTACTGTATAACACTGGGTTACAGTCCCGGTGGGGACAGGTCTGTCAATGTATAACACTGGGGTAGAGTACTGGTGGGGACACGTCTGTCTCTGTATAACACTGGGGTACAGTACTGGTGGGGACAGGTCTGTCTCTGTATAACACTGGGGTACAGTAGTGGTGGGAACAGGTCAGTCTCTGTATAACAAGGGTACAGTACTGGTTGTGACCTGTCTGTCTGTGTATACCACTGGGGTACAGTACTGGTGGGGACAGGTCTGTCTCTGTGTAACACTGAGGTACAGTTCTGGTGGGGACAGGTCTGTCTCAGTATAACACTGGGGTACAGTACCGGTGGGAACAGGTCTGTCAATGTATAACTCTGGGGTACAGTATCGGTGGGGACAGGTCTGTCTCTGTATAACACTGGGGCACAGTACCGGTGGGGACAGGTCTGTCAATGTATAACACAGGGGCACAGTACCGGTGGGGATGGGTCTATCACTGTATAACCCTGGAGTACAGTACTGGTGGGGACCGGTCTGTCACTGTATAACACTGGGGTACAGTACTGGTGGGGATGGGTCTATCACTGTATAACACTGGGGTACATTACCGGTTGGGTACTGGTCTGTCACTTTTCACACTGGGGCACAGTCCTGGTGGGGATGGGTCTGTCACTGTATAACACTGGGTTACAGTACTGGTGGGGACAGGTCTGTCACTGTATAACACTGGGATACAGTACCGGTGGAGACAGGTCTGTCACTGTATAACACTGGGGTACAGTACTGGTGGCGCTGGTCTGTCTCTGTATAACACTGGGGTGCTGTACTGGTGGGGACAGGTCTGTCAGTGTGTAACACTGGGGTGCAGTACTGGTGGGGACAGGTCTGTCTGTGTGTAACACTGGGGTACAGTACCGGTGGGGACAGGTCTGTCACTGTATAACACTGGGGTGCAGTACTGGTGGGGACAGGTCTGTCTCTGTGTAACACTGGGGTACAGTACCGGTGGGGACAGGTCTGTCACTGTATAACACTGGGGTACAGTACTGGTGGGGACAGGTCTGTCTGTGTATAACACTGGGGTACAGTTCCGGTGGGGATAGGTCTGTCTCTGTATAACACTGGGGTAAAGTACTGGTGGGGACAGTTCTGTCCCTGTATAACACTGGGGTACAGTACTGGTGGGGACAGGTCTGTCACTGTATAACACTGGGGTACCGTTCCGGTGGGGACAGGTCTGTCTCTGTGTAACACTGGGGTGCAGTACTGGTGGGGACAGGTCTGTCTCTGTATAACACTGGGGTACAGCACCGGTGGGGACAGGTCTGTCTCTGTGTAACACTGGGGTGCAGTACTGGTGGGGACAGGTCCCTCACTTTCAGACACTGAGGTGTAGTATTGGTGTAGATATTTCCATTACCATTGTCTTGTTATTTTTCCTGCAGTTGCTGCCTACTGTCATCTTGGTCAAGCTACCATGTCAACAGTATCCAAATATGCACGGCATATGATGCGCCTGAGCTCGCAGATCTTTCAGGAGGTTGTGCGACCTACTGATGAGCGTTCGACGAAGGTGGTGAAACTGTTCAGCGAGCAGCCCCTTGCACTGCAAAAACAAGTCTATGAGTGGTACCCTCAGCACAACCAATACTATGCACTTATGAAGAAACTACGATTGTTCGGTTTGTACAGGTACTCACACTCCCACTGAGTCACTTTCTGAATTAAGCTTTACCCACCCATGGATTGTTACAATGCTCTGCTTGGTATCTTGCAGCACATGTCAGGGTAACACAGTGGCTCAGCGGTTACCACGGCTGCCTGATTGTGCCACAATTGAAATTGCTTCCACCACAGTCTGGGCAGGGTGTACCAGATCGAAGCTATGCACTGCCGTGCAAGTCTTACTTTGTGTCACCACCTATTTGTTTATTTTTGTCATTCACCTTAAATCAGTGCTGTCTTGTTCTCAACCCTTCTATTAATAGGAACAAGCTCTGTCAATCCACTCTGTCCTCGTGATCCTCAACACCTTTGTTAAATCTTCTCATAACCTTCTCTTCTAGGTGTAGATAGTGTTCTCCAATCTCTTCATGTAACTGAATTCCTTCATCTCTAGTGTCATTCGTGACAATCTTTTCAGCACCCTGTTTTATTGTCGTCACACCCTTCCTAAAGTATGATGCTGAGAACCTGATGGAATACACCAGCTGAGGCCAAACTTTTATTTTAGAAATAATTTCTCACAACCTTCTTGCTTTTGTGCTTTCTGCCTATTTACGAAGCCTAGGATCATACATGTCTTATTCACAATCAACTAGACATACCACTAACAGCAGTGTGTGCACGTACCCCCAGGTACCTCAGCTCCTACACTCCTTTTTGAAAGTATCATTCAGGTTATATTGTCACTCTTTATTATTCCAACTAAGCGGTTGCATGTTAAACTTCATCTACCACCTGACTGCTTATGTTTACTTGAAGTCTATTGAGATCCTCTTCAAGTTCATAATGGTTCCAAGTTATGTGCCATCTGTAAGTGCAGTCTGTATTGGGAGAGGTGTTGCCATGGAAAATACACAAGTTAGGTAATAACTGATGGTTAATTGCCATGCTTGTCTAGAAGCTAGAGATGGAAATGTGTTGCTGGAAAAGCGCAGCAGGTCAGGCAGCATCTAGGGAACAGGAGAATCGACGTTTCGGGCATTAGCCCTTCTTCAGATTCCTGAAGAAGGGCTAATGCCCGAAACGTCGATTCTCCTGTTCCCTAGATGCTGCCTGACCTGCTGCGCTTTTCCAGCAACACATTTCCATCTCTGATCTCCAGCATCTGCAGACCTCACTTTCTCCTTGTCTAGAAGCTAAACAAGACATTATTCCGAGAAATGAAAAGAGGGGCTGAGAATTGCTGAGTTGATTGGTTGGAATGTGTATAAGTTATTTTAGCATGCAAAGTGCAAGGCCCTATGTATTAATATAGGTAACCTCCAAGGCATGCAAGGACACAACACTGTGAGCCCAAGTGACAATCCTAAATTTCACCTTAATTCATGACACACTCAGGGTTATTTGGCAAATTGCAGAAACACATCGAATGTTAGACATTGGAGTTTGGAAAGCACAGGCTGGGTGGGTATAGTCAAGTGCTTTGTTTGTTGCGAGCTGTGAAACATTTCAGTAAAAGCTGTAGATCAGGATGTGAGGGTACAGTCATCAGGAAAGCGTTACTGATAAAACTGATGGAAGTACTTGCTGATAGGTTCCTTAGTCCTGATGGACTTCCTCCTGGAGTTTTAAAAGAGATGAATGATTAGATTGAGGATGTATAGAGTTATGCAGGATGGCAGTAGTTCCTTAGGTTCAACTCATTCATGCTGACTGGATATCTTAAATCAGTCTAGTCCCATTTGCCTTAATTTCGCCCACATCTCTCTACACCCGTCCTTTTCATATACTCATCCAGATGCCTTTTAAATGCTGTCATTGTACCAGCCTCCACCACTTCCTCTGGCAGCTCATTCCATACTTGTACCACCCTCTGCGTGAAAAAGTTGCTCCTTAGGTCCCTTTAAATCTTTCCCCTCTAACCTTAAACCTATGCTATCTAGTTTTGGACTCCCCTAACCTAGAGAAAAGGATCTTGGCTATTCACCCAATCTATGCCTGCCATGATTTTATAAACCTCTGTAAGGTCATGCCTCAGCTTCTGTCACTTCAGGGAAAAAAGCCCCAGCCTATTTAGCCTCTCCCTGTAGTTCAAATCCTTATAAATCTTTGTGCTCCCTTTCAAGTTTAACAATGTCTTTCCTATAGCAGAGAGACTGTCCTGTACAGCCACAACATGACATCCCAACTCCTATACTCAGTGCACTGACCAGTAAAGGCAAGCATGCCAAACAATACCTTCACCACCCTGTGATCCCACCTTCATAACTATGGACCTGCACTCCAAGGTTTGCATAATTTTCCAAAATTCCTGAGATTCAGGAAAGGGTCCATCTGGACGTAGCATCCCTCTATTCAAGAAGTGAGGAATCAGATAATAGGAAATGGTAGGTCACTGAGCATGATGTCTGTCACGGGGATGGTGAATTCATCACTAAAGGTGTTATAGTTGTGCACTTAGAAAAACTCCGGGTAATCAGGAAGAGTCAGCCTGAGTTTGTGAAAAGGAAATGATGTTTCATTAACTTATTGACATTGTTTGAAGGAGTAATGTGCGGTGGATTAAGTGGAGCCAGTTGATGTTTAGGATAAGTACATGAAAAGGATAGGTTTGGAGGGATATGGGCCAGGAGCGGGCAAGTGGGACTAGTTTAGTTTGGGATTATGTTCGGCATGGACTAGTTGGAGTGAAGGATCTGTTTCTGTGCTGTATGACTCCATGACTGTATGCCCTCCATTTGGAATTCCAGAAGTTGTTTGACAAGGTGCCACATTAACTGTTGTTTAGTGAAGTGGGAGCTCACAGTATGGGGATTGACATTAGTAGTGTGGTCAGAAGAGCCAACCAATCTACACACCCCTCTCATATGTTTTCTCCTTCACGTTAGCATTTCTTGTGTTCTGAAGACAGTTCTGAGGAAGGGTCACTGGACCCGAAATGTTAACTCTGACTTCTCTCCACAGATGCTGCCAGATCTGCTAAGATTTTCCAGCAATTTCTGTTTTTGTTTTGAATTATCCTGATGAGTTCAAAAGGCAAAGCTTGGGCATTTTAAGTTTTGGTAGTACCACACTTTCTGCATTTACAAACAAGCACCGAGTACATAACTGAGGCATTACTGCATTTCCCTCTTTTCTGACCCTACCTGGTACCATTTACTCGCTGTACTTATCTTTTGAAATGTTTTGTACAACTTGCCTGTCCTTCTGGTTCCCATCTCCTACCAAGTTAGTTTAAACAGTTACAGAAAAGGGAATGGAGGTGAATGTAAAGAATGATTGCTTTCTCCTCACAAGTTCGAAACAGCAAAGTATTATTTGCTTTACTCCTGGTGCTTGCTGAGCTAGGCTGAAGGGTGTTCCCCAAATGCTGCTTTTCGGATTCCAAGTTTTAAAATAAAAACACTGGGGAACAGCTCCACTTCTTCCATCTAGAAGAGAAAATTTAACATAAAGTTCACATTGAAGGTGGTGACCAGTCTAGATACAGCAAAACCTTTTGAGAATTGATGAACAAATGTTCAAAATGCAGGAATTGCTTTGCTATTTCATTCATCTACAAAACCATACAAGGTAGGAAGAAAGAGGAATGGAGGAAAGGAAGTTCAGAGAATCAATACAGTGTAGGAGCATGACATTCGGCCCGTCGTGTCCGCACCAACTCTCCAAAGAGCATCTCACCCCGACCACCCACCCCCCACCATATCCCTGTAACCCTGTATTTCTCATGGCTAATCCACCCAGCCTGCACACCTCTGGACACTATGGGCAATTTAGCGTGACCATTCCACCAAAGTGCACTTCTTTGGATTGTGGGAGAAAATCAGAGCACCCGGAGGAAATCCACATAGACATGGAGAGGATGTACAAACTACACACAGTTGGTCGAGGGTGGAATTGAATCTGGGTCTGTGGTGCTGTTAACCACTGACCCACGATGCCAACCAAGTTGCAATTTGTGAATTTCTAAAAGGAAAATCAAAGTTGGCATTAATTTGTGTGACTTAGAATCCAGTGAATTTGAGGATGAACTTGCTGGAGAGGTACAGGCACACATCTTCCATCCAGTGCCCTGATCTGGGCCTTGGTCTTCAGAGCAGACTCCAGGGAAAGGTTTAGGATCTTCCCGAACATAAGGATTGAGATTCCTGATGAAGGGCTTTTGCCCGAAACGTCGATTCCCCTGCTCCTAGGATACTGCCTGACTTGCTGTGCTTTTCCAGCACCACACTCTCAACTCAAATCTCCAGCATCTGCACTCCTCACTTTCACCTGAGGATTGTGTACTCCCATTGCCAATGGTTCAAGCAATAGACCCGATTACCTTCAGGGAGGGGTACGGGGACACTTCCTGTGAAGCTTAAACTTGAGCTTCCTGGGAATTTGCCTGGCTTGGCCACACACTGGGAAAGCTCTCCCGTGAAAGAGGGATCTGCAGCAGGATTCCCTGTTGAGTCTTCTCTCTGGAACGATCCACTGGATCATTATAGTCTTAATTCCACATTTTCACTGTATTCAAATTCCACCATCTGCCGTGGTGGGGCTGGAAGCTGGGTCTTCAAAACATTACTTGGGTTTCTGAGTTAATAGGCCAGCGATGATACCATGAGGGCATCGCCTCCCTGATGGGCCTTCTGAATGGCAAGCATGTGAACTGGAGGTGCTGGAGACCACAGTGTTGGCCGTGTTGTGCTCCATTTCAATGTTCACCATGTCGCCAGTGGAGTGCTTTGAATTGATCTTCAGCTGGGCGCAAAACGCAGCAACGAATTTGTTTGTTATTCTTTCACTCTGCTTCTTCCACCCAACGAGTGCTGAGCACTGCAATCATACAACTAACCCCGTAACAAAAAATAATATTCACAAGGGAACAATGAAACCAAGCTGACAGTGGCATTTTATGCTGAAAAGCCTTCTGCCAGAGGTTTGTGTCCTTATGAAAAGTCTGAGACTTCAATGGAGGCACTGAAAACAGGTTATGATTTGCCAGCTATATCTATGCTTGCCTCTGTTTGGTATCCCCCACCCCACTCTCTGCCCAGTTGACAAAATACCTGAGCGAACCAGAATCTGCTGTTTGTCAGATGTGCCTCCTTTTATAGGAACAGCACTTCCTGCATTGTTGCTGCCCTCATAGAATGCCCTGAGCTGGAGACTTCCTGCTGGTCTGACTTGCCACTGGGACATGAGGCAAACCTGTCACCTCAATGGGAAGCAATTGGAATGACCACGCTTCATTTTATTTCTGCTAAATGGCAAGGAGACGAAATGTGGCGCACACTCAGTGCAGCTTTTGTCTTTCTGGATGAATTTACAGGCTGGTTGTGCCATGTGGACTGTGATTTAACACAGAAGGTGGATTCAGCGACATGACCAGGCTGTAATAAAACAAGCAAAAACCTGTGGATGCTGGAAATCTGGAGAGGCTTAGCAAGTCTGACAGAATCTGCCCAGGGAAACACATATTTCAAGTCCAGTGAATTGCTGCATGTAAAAAGATCAAGGTTCACTTCATTCACCCTCTGTCCTCTTGGTAATTGCATGGTGCACAGTCATGGAGTTAGTGAATTGATGGGGTATTTGGGAAGAAACTATTCCCTCTGGTGGCAGCATCCCTGAGTAAGAGGGCAGACCCTCGAATAGGGAATCTGGTAATCCTGGGGTGAAGGCTAGAAGTACAGCTTCACAGAAATGATCGCAGAAAATCCCCCAGAATGTCACTGAGGATGAGTTGAAAGCTGCAGCTGATGGAGGTTTGTGAGGTAATGGTGTTGAGTTAACATGCTGATTGGTCATGCAGCGATTGATGGAGTCGACTGAAGGGGCCAACCAGCTACTCCTGTTCCTATGAACCCAAGTGATTTCGCGCCCCCTCCCCCCACCCCCAGCAACTGTGACACAGTTAGGCAGCCAGTGTTTCTGCAAGGGAATTGTGGGCCTGGAAAGGTGTACAAAGGGAGTAAAACCAAACTCTAATCTGGTGAATGTCTGTCTGCCTGGGATTGTGCTAAACGATCAGAGTGAAATGGTGCTGCTCTGCTCAGATCGCCTGCCAACTCTCTCTCTCGTCTTTTTGTCTCTGCAGGGATGAGCATGAGGATTTCAAAGAGGAAATGAGGCGACTCAGGAAGTTGCGAGGCAAAGGGAAGCCGAAGAAAGGAGAGGGCAAGCGAGCCCTGAAGAAGAAATAGAGGTGGATTGGATCTGGCTGCAGACTCACCCTCTGACTGGTCAGCTACAGCTGGCGATCTCTCCCTCAACTGCCCCTTTCTTTCTGAGTACTTTTATTTTAAAATAAATGTGAGTGTGTCTTTGTGTTTCTGCCCTTCCACCTTTCCCTTTCCTCTCTCCTCACATCACTTGAGCTGTTCTAAAGTTCTGTATCAAACCTTGGCTTCAGGGGAGCAAGTCAAGCCAAGCTACTCAATCACTCCCTCTCCCCAGTCCCTGATGATTAGTTGGGTGCAGGTATTAACCCGAGTGTGAATCCAGCTAGCTAATATGCCAGGTTACCTGATATGCCCCCAGTTAACTTGGCTTCATTCGCGATACCATGACTGGGGCAGTCTCGCCTTGGGACTGGGATGTGCACAAATCGTTTAGAGGTCATTCCCTTGATTACTAACCAGTGACCAGTATTGGATAGAGACAGAATTGGCAGGAGCTCTAATGCCTGTCTGTGATCGAATTGTCTACCAGTGTTGACTGTCCCTACTCCCTTGGTGCTGAGTGATTATTAAGATGAGGCAATGGATGGATGGCAAAGCCTGTGAAAGCAAACCCACTGGGACTGTTTTGGGAGGTGAAAGGAAACTGAAACAGGCAGCTCGAAGCCTGTGCCGAAAGCAGCCGTTGATCACTGTGTCTGCCTGAGGTGTGGAGTGCGGTGGTAACAAAAATGAAAGCTGTGTTTTGTTTCCTGAGATCTAAGTGCACCATTTCAACTCTGATCTCGTTCACCCGCTGAGCAGAAAACAAAATTTGTGTTCCTCTTTCCCAGTTACCAGTCTCATTATCCGTGCTTTCCCCTCTCTCGCAAGCTCTTTCTCTCTCCAGTTTTTCCTATTAATTAAGCATATCTCATCAATTATGCCATGATATACTAATGGGAAAAGTGGAAGTGACCAACCCCAAGAGCTGGAACAAGGATTGAGCCCTCCCCTGTGGTGTAACTAAGGACTACACTCCAACCAATTGAGCTGACCTCAATGCAGGTCATTAGATAGCAGCCCATGTTCCCCTTCAGAGTCAAGTGCCTGAGAGAAAGGGGTATTCTGCAGTCATTTGTGAACTATAGTTTCATTCCTCCTGTTGAATTCATGGAGTACTAGGCAGTCTGTGAACCAATAATTGGGTTGAATTGGAAGGTTTAACTACCTCAAGTCATTGAATGTTAGGACTGCATGTGTGGCCTGCGCTTGGTGGTGGTTTGTAACCACCATCCAGAGATGTCAGTGGAGTTAATTGATGAACTCTGACCCATTGTGACTACAGCACAGTGACCTAACCTGAATTGATGGCTGCCCTCAGTACAAATGCATTGTAATAAATACTGCACTGTAATAAATGCTGAATTGTCTGATTTTCCTTGAGTTTGTAAACTGAGACCTTTATGATCTGTCGGGTGTAAGCTGAACAAAGTCTGGTAAAATCTGGGGAGCGATGGGTGAAGACCCAAGAGGCGTGATCTTTTGTGCAGTATGGTTCCATGGTCACCAGAAGCCCTTTGCTGGAGTCAGCATTGTCTTCCTTTGAGCCTAAACCAAGTGTTGGCAAATTCAACCATGGCCGACGTCTCAACCAAACCCAGCCCTACCTCAACATCACCTTCCAGCAGGCAACTTTGAGTTCAGGAACAACTTAGCTTATTTCTCCCTTGGCCAAGCTCTTCCAACCTCAGCTGCTCAGATAAGGGTCAATCATAGTGTCACGGCTGTTGTCTCAAGTTAAGTCAATTATCTGGGGCCTAATCAGGATTTGAAGGCGGACCCTCTACACTGAACAGCCTGGCTGGACTGGGGAACTGCAATGACTGTACTAACCCTCTGGGTGTTTGGCTGAGCACCAGAATGTCCATTTTATTGTCTTTAATTGAATAATAAATTAATACCTTCAAGAAGTGGTGCGTGTATGGAATGAGCTGCCAGAGGACATGGTGGGGGCTGGTACAATTACAACATTTGAAATGCATCGGGATGGGTATATGAATAGGAAGGGTTTAGAGGGATATGGGCCAAGTGCTGGCAAATGGGACTAAATTAGGTTAGGATATCTAGTCGGTATGGACAAGTTGGACTGAATGGTCTGTTTCCATGCTGTACATCTCTATGGCTCTAAGTTCTCTGAGACAGCTGCTTTGTTTCACCTATCACCTCATCCCTTTGAATATTGGACCCTGCACCTGACATCATCAAGGAACTGGGTTAGATAAATTATACACAAGAACATGAATTGGACCACTGTTGCCATTTAGAAATCGCAGCTAATGTGCGATTATCAGTGTATGGAAAAAGGCAAAAGAAATGACCATCAGCCAGTATATGTGCTGTCTCCTCAACTACTTTTTCCAATGAGCCATAATGGAAGCTGCAGCCAATTCAGTTAAAACTGGAAACTTTCTCTTCCCAACCACACATGGTGCTGGAGGGGCTTTGTTCATGATTCCTTCAAGCCATTGTTAGCACACCATAGAATTTATCTAGTTCCACTTAATTACTCTACTTTTTTAATCTTCTTATTTATAACTTCTATCACTAATTTAGGCACTGTGGTGACTTATAAAACTTTACGTTTTTTTGTAAAACTACATGTGACAATAAATTTCTATTGTATTCTATTCTACTTCATGCTCACTCGGCCAACTCCAGTGGATATGCTACTGTAATAATTGTTATTGGACAAAGAGGCTTAGAGTTTAAGATTAGAATGGTGCTGGAAAAGCACAGCAGTTCAGGCAGCATCTGAGGAGCAGTAAAATCGACGTTTCGGGCAAAAGCTCTTCATCAGGAATACTGGCAGAGAGCCTGAAGGGTGGAGAGATAAATGAGAGGAGGGTGGGGATAAAGTAGCATAGAGTACAATATGTGAGTGAGGGAGGGGATGAAGGCGATAGGTCAGGAGGGAGGGGAGAGTGGAGTGGATAGGTGGAAAAGAAGATAAGGAGGTAGGACAAGTCATGGGGACAGTGCTGAGCTGGAAGGTTGGAGCTGGGGTGAGGTGGGGGAAGGGGAAATGAGGAAACTGTTGAAGTCCACATTGATGCCCTGGGGTTGAAGTGTTCCGAGGCGGAAGATGAGGCGTTCTTCCTCCAGGCGTCTGGTGGTGAGGGAGCGGAGGTGGAGGAGGCCCAGCACCTCCATATCCTCGGCAGAATGGGAGGGGGAGTTGAAATGTTGAGCCACGGGGCGATTTGGTTGATTGGTGCGGGTGTCTCAGAGATGTTCCCTAAAGCGCTCTGCTAGGAAGCGCCCCGTCTCCCCAATGTAGAGGAGACCGCATCGGGAACAACGGATACAATA
>NC_057728.1:1626318-1635330 GCF_004010195.1 Chiloscyllium plagiosum | reverse complement strand
GGTGGGGGAGTTCAGAACTAGAGGGCATAGGTTTCGGGTGAGAGGGGAAAGATATAAAAGAGACCTAAGGGGCAATGTTTTCATGAAGAGGGTGGTACGTGTATGGAATGAGCTGCCAGAGGAAGTGGTGGAGGCTGGAACAATTGTAACATTTAAAAGGCATCTGGATGGATATATGAATAGGAAGGGTTTGGAGGGATATGGGCCGGGTGCTGGCAGGTGGGACTAGATTGGATTGGGATATCTAGTCGGCATGGACAATTTGAACTGTTGTTTCCGTGCTGTACATCTCTGTGAATGTATGATGGGTATAGGATCTTTTGTCCTGGTGAGTTGTTGCCTGGGCGTAGCTGTCGGTTTATGGGTTGTCATGGATCTGATGGTCGGGGTAATCTGGCTGTCAGTTCCGAGACATTTTTTATATAAGGAAGCGTGGTCAGTGTGTTGGGTCGTGGCATGTTCTTGTCGCATTGTTTGTCATTTAGGCATCTGCGGATGAAGTTGTGGGATACCTGTTCTTGGTGAAGACTCTGTAGAGGTGGTGTTCTTCTCTTCAGAGGTCGGGAGTGCTGCAGTGTGTTGTAGTTCTTTTGATCAGGATCCTAAGGCAGCTTCTCTTGTGTGCGTTCGGTTCGTTGCTGTTGTCGCTCAGGACCTGGTCGGTGTGTGTGTGGGTTTTCTGTACACTTTATGGTGCATTCACCATTCTGTGTTCTTTCTAACATCACCCATTAAGAGAAGTTGATTTGTTGGTTTCCTCCGCTCTCGTAAATCTGATACCCTTGAGCATGATGTTGATAATTCGGTGTGTGTTCTCGATTTCGGTTCTCCTAACAATTATAAAATTATAAATGCATCTGATCCAGAGTTTGGGTTGCAGTTGTGGGAGGGTTGTTTGTTCCAGTCTTTGCATCACTGCTTCTGCTGTGAGCCTGGAGATGGGTGAGCCCATCGGTGTTCTGTTGATCTGTTCATACATTTTGTTGATGAATGTGGTGTGTGTCGTCAAACACAGGTCTAGTAGTGTGAGAATGCAGTCCTTTTTGACAGGTTTGTCGTCGTGTTGTCTGTTCTGCCTGTCCAGGAGGTTGGCTATTGTCTGTCTGACTCAAGTTTTGTCAATTGAAGTGAACAGTGCAGTTACATCGACTGAGGCAATTGCTTTATCCTAGTCTTTGTTTACATTCTTGATGTTGCCTCGGAATTCCTGTGATGATTGTATGGAGTGTTTGGATCCACTGATAAGATATTTCAGTTTTTGTTGAATTTCTTTTACCAGTTTATGTGATGGAGTTCCTGGAAGTGCCGCAATGGGTCAAAGTGGTATGGCTGGTTTGTGTATCTTAAGTAATCTGTAAAATCTTGGGGTGTTGTTGCCTTTTGGTTTCATCCCATGTAGGTCAATCCCAGTTGTCAGTCGATCTTTTTGTAGGTTCTGTCATGTGTTATTTATTCTGTTGATGTGAATTTCTATTTCTATTTTGCTCAAAAAATACACAACCTGCAGGCAGTCAATGCAGACAGTCTATCCATAGAATATTTTGTAAATTCCATTTTGGAAAGAGAACCAGTCTGAGTCAAGATTGGCATTGAGACAGACTCTGACCTCACACCTTTAAGGCATTCTCTGAGCTGAGATGTCACCCTTCTTTTTTAATAAAACCTTAACTTATTTCGAGAATGTGACTTAAAAGAAGTTCTGGGATTTACATATTAATGAACCGAAATCTGTAACCCATTCTAAAAGATGAAAGACTTAACAGCAATCAAGGTTTGTTAAATATATCATTTCAGCCGCATGACACTGTAATCTTTTGCTATAAATTCTGTGCCTAATGGTCCTACTCCACAACCACCTGATGAAGGAGCAGCGCTCCGAAAGCTAGTGCTTCTAAATAAATCTGTTGGACTATAACCCGGTGTTGTGTGATTTTTAACTTTGTTCTATTGGTTAGCTGTGGCATGGGGTCACACTCCCTCTGTAGGTAGGTGTGGGTATCTGCAAGTAGTTTCTCTGCTGTCTGAATATATTACTTTTATAATTATCAAGATAACAGAAATCAAGAACATACACTGGATTATCAATACCATCAACACTAACAATCAACTCCTATTCCTGGATGTAATAGTAGAAAGAACACAGAATGGTGAATGCACCACAAAGAGTACAGGAAAGCCACACACACCAACCAGATCCCGAACCACACCAGCAACCACCCAAACACACACAAGAAAAGCTGCATTAAGACCCTGTTCAAAAGGACTTCAACACTCCGCAGCACTCCTGACCTGTGAAGTTCTAGAAGATGACCTTGACAGAATCCTCACCAAGAATGGATATCCTTGCCACTTTATCCGTAGAAGCCTGACAGACAAACAACACGATGAGGACATGCCACAACCCAACACACTGAGACTGCTCTACCTTATATATAAAAACGTCTCGGAACTGACAGCCAGACATTCTCTGACCATTCGGATTCATGACAGCTCATAAACCAACAACCACGCTCACAGAATAACTCACCAGAAGACCCTATACCCATCATGTGCAAGACAAACATAATTTTCAAGATTCCATGCAAAGACAGCATGAAACACTATATACAGGACAAACAGGCAGACAATTAACAATCTGCATCCACGAACACCAACTAACAACTAAACGCCACGACCAGCTGTCCCTAGCAACTATACACACAGATGACAAGGACCACTTAGTCGACTGGGACAAGACAACGATCATAGGACAAGCTAAACAGAGGACAGCCAGAGAATTTCTAGAGGCATGGCAATCCTTCATGGACTCCATCAACAAACACATTGACCTTGACCCAATATACCGGCCTCTACAACGAACAACCAGAACCTGCAACCAGAAGCAGCAGGAACGGAACCAAATCAATTCCAAAAGACATAGTACAGCAGAGCTTCACAGGAGGCTCCAACGCACTGAAGATGTCACCTAGACGGGATGAAACATCTGCAAGTCAGTGTCCCAGCTCGGTGAACATAACCACGTCCTCGGCAACGTGATGATAATATCACTAAGCCTGAGGCCCACGTTCTGGGGAAATGCATTCAAATCCCACCACGGCAGTAGGTAAAATTTAAAATAGCTGTTCTTTTTATTGCCAGTCTCTGAGAGACAACAGTATATACATAGACCAAGGTATGGCAAAGACACTTAGAGCTTGATTTGATTTGATTTACTGTTGTCACATATACCTAAATACAGTGCAAAATTTTGTTTTGCATGTAATACAAACAGATCATAACATACGGGGACATACAGATGAAAGGGTGTTTAGTCACTGCGAGGCATACAAGGTTATGGCTGCACAGGAGGCACACAAAAGTAAGATCAACATTAGATTTGAAATTAGAGCGGTCCATTCAACAGGGGAGAAATTGTCCTTGAACGTATTGGTATGTGCGTTTAAGCTTCTGTGTCTTCTGCTTGATTGAAGAGGTAGGAAAAGAGTATTACCAGCGTGGGAGGGATATTTGAAGATGTTGGCTGCCTTTACATGGCAATGAGAAGTATAGCTGGAGTCCGTGGATGGGAGGTTGGCTTCTGTGATGGCCTAGTCTGTGTACACAACTTTCTGTAGTTTCTTACAGTCCTGGGCAGAGCAGTTGTCGCACCAAGCCATTATACACCAGATATTATGCTTTCTATGGTGCATCTGTAAAAGTTGGTGAGGATCTTTAATTTTTATACCAAATTTCCTAAGGAAGAAGAGGTGTTGTGCCTTCTTGACTCCATGAAGGATATCTATAAGACACAATTAATTTATTAAGTAGTTAAATGAATCACACTTGCTTTTAACTACCAGAGATATCTCAATTATTGTCTTTCATGAACCCCAAACGTTATTACCTGGAAGAGTTGGCAGTTGGCCAGGTTGGAA
The DNA here is from genome assembly GCF_004010195.1 of Chiloscyllium plagiosum. Lineage (NCBI taxonomy): Eukaryota > Metazoa > Chordata > Chondrichthyes > Orectolobiformes > Hemiscylliidae > Chiloscyllium > Chiloscyllium plagiosum. The sequence goes on along the minus strand of NC_057728.1, from coordinate 1,631,416 downwards.
CTCTTCTCAACATCTTCACCATGCCTCCTGACGTAGGGTACCACTTGTCGAAGTCCGACTGAAAATCCTTGAGCTGTCTTATAAATAGGTCTCTGTGCTAAATATATGCCTTATTTGGAAGTATCTGTGCCTTATCCAACATTTAGGAAAGGAAATCGGCCATCTTTAACTGGTCTGGCCTACATTTGATTTTATTCTTGGTGCAGACTCAATGGATTGAAGGACCTTTTCTGTGCTGTATGACTCTATGATATGAAATCTTGGTCAGGGATGATGAGCCACTGCTACAGTTCAGGAGCTTTGAGTGCTTGGTCCTGTAGTATGATCCTGATGGGTGGCAGCAGTTCATTGCCATGATCACCAATTCACCCAAGATCCTCAGACAGCGCCTTCTAAGCCCATAACCACTTCCATCTAGAAGGACAAGGGGAGCAGATCCATGGGAGCACCACTAACTTCCAAGTTCCCATCAAACCCATTTGCCATCCTGACTTGGAAGCATATCATGATTCCTTCACTGTCGCTGAGTCAAAATCCTGGAAGTCCTTCCCTCAGAGTATTGTGGGTCAGCCCACAGCAGGTGGACTGCGGAAATTCAAGAAGACAGCTCACCCCCGCCTTCTCAACGGCAACTAGGGACAGGCAGTAAATGCTGGCCAGCCAGTGACATCCACATCCCACAAATGAATACGTTTTTAAAAAATTGCTTCTTAATACTCCCTGGTTGACTGCAGTTCCATCGCCGAGGGAGGGGTTTTCATGTAGAATATTAACTTCCTTCTCAAAAAGGAATTAATCTTGGTAGTATTAATTGTTGTGGCCTTCCTATTGCAAAGCTGTCTTGCACTGCCCAACATCTCGACCAGTGTTACCTAGTGAATGAAACAACATGTGCTGGTTGCCATGTGAATCTGGATACATGTGTCCTTGCTTGTGTTTTGCCATTTGCAGACGATGGAGAGCACTAGTGAGAGGATAGATATGATTAATTCAGCAATTTCACTCACAGCAAGTGAGTGCACAGATTTACAATTATAATCAGATTTACTTAAGTTCAATAAAAGCAATCCGGCTTCTCCTAATACAAAATAATGAACACTCTTTATGCTTCCCCATAGGTGATGGTTCATCATTTTTGTGCCTGTGTTCCATCTGTCTGAGTATCATTTCTTAAATAGCAATCACCCTCTGGATTGACCTTTGTCTGTGATAATGTAATGTCTATTTTCAGCACAATGAAAACACCCAGCTCCCTGAAAACTATAATTAATCCCCATGTGTGCTGCTTCCAGTAATAGGGTTTATGCAAGTTTTTTTAAAATTCCACACCAACCAAACAGCTGATTTCTATCAAAGACAGGTCTCTGGTGTTACTGGAGAGGAGGAGGAGGAGAGAGAGAAAACTAGAAGACAAACTACATATTTATTCCTTATCTAACTATTTTCAGAGTAAGCGAAAAGAACAGCAGCAATTTGTCTCTCTGTTGGAATGAAAATAGAGATGATCATTTATTAAAGGGAAAAGATTATCCATAGTGGTAAGATTCAAACTAAACTTCAAATCAATTTGCACCCCATTTTCATCAGTTCCTCCTGTCATATGTAGGTCACTTGAAGAGGGATGCATGGAATTTCTGGCAGACAGATCCCTGTAATAATTAACCCTCTTAAACTACAGGGTGTGGATTAACAGCCTAATGGTTATGGATTGGAAAGGTGCTCCACCAACAGGCCCCTCAAGTTTCGCCCACAATAGAATGAGATCATGTGGGTCTAGTTTAGTTTGGGATTATGTTTGGTATGGACACAGGTTGGATTGAAGGGTCTGTTTCTATGCTGTCTGACTCTTTGGCTGATCTGCTAACATAACTGCCATCCTCCAGTGGCTCTTATTATCTTTGATTAGCAAACTCTACCAATCCCAGTTTGGAAATCAAAAATTAATCTTGCATCAGCTGCCGTTAATGACAGGGAGTTCCAAACTCATATCATTAATGTTCAGTGTTAGAAGCATTTTCTGATTTCATTCCTAAAAGGTCCGACTGTCATTTTTAGACCATTTCGCCAACTCTATATTTCCCCAAGTGGAAATAGTTTTACTCTGTCTATTCCCCTTAATATTTCAAAATCTTTGATGAAATTAAACTATAAGACCGTAAGACATAGGAGAAGAAATTCGGCTATGCAGCCCATCTGGTTTGCTCTTTAGTTCAATCATGGCTGATAGGTTTCTCAACCCCATTCTCCCAATTTCTTCCTGGAACCTTTAAACGCCCAAACAATTGAGAACCTATCCATCTCAGTCCATTGGACTAACCTCCACAGCCTTCTGTGGCAGTGAATTTCACAGATTCACCACTGTCTGGCTGAAGAAGTTTCTCCTCATCTCTGTTTAAAAGGTCTTCCCTTTCCCCTTGGGTCCTAGTCTCTCCTACCAATGGAAACATCTTCCCAACCTCCACTCTGTCCAGGCCTTTCAGTATTCTGTAAGTTTCAATTAGATCCCCTCCTCATCCTTATAAACTCCATCAAGTATAGACCTAGTGTCCTCAAATGTTCTTCATAAGTTAAGCCTTTTATTCCTGGAATCATTCTCATGAAGCTCCTCTGGACACGCTTCAGGGTCAGTATGCCCTTCCTAAGTTATGGGGCCCAAGATTGCTCACAATATCCTAAATGTGGTCTGACCAGAGCCTATAAAGCCTCAGAATTACATCCCTGCTTTTATATTCTTGGAATAAATGCCAACACTGTATTTGCCTATCTAACTACTGACTCAACCTGCATGTTTACCTTAAGAGAATCCTGGACTAGGACTCCCAAGTCTCTTTGCATTTCAGAATTCTGAATTTTCTCCCTGTTCAGAAAATAGTCTATGCCTCTATTCTTCCTAACAAAGTGCACAACCTCACACTTTCCTACATTGTACTCCATGTGCTATTTCATTGCCCAGTCTCCTAACCTGTCTAAATCCTCCTGCATCTCCCTGCCTCCTCAATACTACCTGTCCCTCCACCTATCTTTGTATCATCTGCAAACTTAGCTGGAATGCCCTCAGTTCCTTCATCCAGATCATTAATGTATGAAGAAAAATGTTGTGGTCCCAACACTGACCCTTGTGGAACACCAGTTGTCACTGGCTGCCATCCTGAGAAGGTCTCCTTTTATTCCCAATCTCTGCTTTCTGCCAGCCAATCTTCTATCCGTGCTAGTAACTTGCCTGTAACACCATGGGCCCTTATCTTACTCAGTAGTCTCCTGTGTGGCACCTTATCAAAGGTCTTCTGGAAGTCCAACTAGATAACATCCATTGGCTCTCTTTGGTCTAATTGGCTTATTGCTTCCTCAAAGAATTCTTGATGAAATCATGCTGACATTGCCCAATGTTACTATGCACTTCCAAGTCATCAGAAATTTCATCCTTCAAAATGGTCTCCAAAATCTCATCAACAACCAAAGTCAGGATAATTGGCCTGTAATTTCCTGTCTTTTGCCTTCCTTCCTTCTTAAACAGGGAGGTTACATTAGCAATTTCTCAGTCCTCTGGGACCCTCTTTGACTCCAGTGATTCATGAAAGATCACCACGAATACCTTCACTATCTCTTCAGCTACCTCCTGGGGTGTAGTCCATCGGGTCCAGATCATTTATCCACCTTCAGACTTTAAGTTTTTCTAGCACCTTCTTGGTGATGGCCACCAGACTCACTTCTGTCCTCTGAATCTTTTGAATTTTTGGAATATTATTCATGCCTTCCACCATGAAGACTGATGCAAAATAATTGTTCAGTTCCTCCACCATTTCTTTGTTCCTCATTACTACCTCAAATATTGAAATTGACATTAACAGTTTAAACTCCAAGGAATACAACTTTAAAAAAACTTCCTTTGTAATTGAGCTCTGGGAGTTTAGATATCATTCTGGCAAGTAACGGTCTTCTCTTATCCAAGACCGATCCTTCCTGAGGTGTGGTATCACGAGCTGTTCAAAGTGACTCCAGGTGTAATCTAAAAAGAGCTTTATTTGACTACAACATGGCTGCTATTCCCGCGTATTCTAGTCCTCTAGATGTAAAGAACAACATACCTTTGACCTTTTTGACTTTTATTTGTTATTTTTCAGAGATTTTAATAATCTGTGTACCTGGACCCCAAATCTTTTTGGACCTCCACTATATCAAACATGTTTCCATTTTCAAAAATATCCTGTTTTCGGTCATATTAGCCTCCACCGAACTTTTATGGATGCATTCATAGAAAGCATCCTATCTGGATAAATGTCAGCATGGTTTGGCAACTGCTGTGCCCAAGAGTACAAGAAACTGCAGAGAGTTGTGAACATAGGCTAGTCCATCACGCTAAACCAGCCTTCCACCCATTGACTCCATCTATACTTCCCACTGCCTTGGGAAAATTGCCAACCTAATCAAAGTACCTTCCCAAACTATTATACTCACTTCCGCCCTTTTCTGACAGGCAGAAGATATAAAATTTCGAATACACATACAAATAAATTAAAGAATAGCTTCTTTGCTGTTGTTATCAGACTTTAGAACAGACCTCTCAAATATTAGTTTTGATCTCTCTGTAACACTTACTTTGCACTCTGTTCTGTGATCCTGATGCATTTTATATGGGTACGATGTGCCTGTATAGCACATAAAACGATTTTCACTGTATCTTGGTACTTGTAACAACTATAAATCAATCAATCAATGTAATCCATTTTTACCTGTTCATTTAATCTGTTAATATCTGTCGATAATCATATGTTACTACACATTCTTCTTATTATCTACCATATCATTGGTCAACTTGCAGACATGATCTTTTGCTATGTCATCTAAGTTGTAAACAAATGTGGTGAATGGTCAAAGTCCAAATATGGCTCCTTGCATGTTCCCACAATTCACAATATCCTACCAATTGGAACAGACTCCCACTAGCCTTACTCTCTGCTTTCTGAACTCAGCCAATTTTCCAAACAGGTCAATAATTTGCCTTAAATACTATGAGCTTCAACAATGTCTTATTAGGCACTTCCTGCACTGGCTAAGGTTACCATTGAAGATCCCACCCTCTTAACTTCACCCATCATCT
>NC_057728.1:1619749-1625818 GCF_004010195.1 Chiloscyllium plagiosum | reverse complement strand
GCAGGAGAATCGATGTTTTGGGCATAAGCCCTTCTTCAGGAAAAGTAACACTCAAGACACTCAAAAATTACCCAGAAGGCTGACACAAAGTATAGCACAGCCTCAATGAAGGTTTAAATCATATTTATTAATGAAACAAAAGTAAATTAAACAATTACATTGAAAAAGTATTGTTAATGCAGGGAAAAAGGGTCATCATTATCATCACCACCTTCAGGTGCAGTTGTGGTTACAGAACTGGATGACTGTGGTCGATTGCCTTCTGACTGTTTCTTGGGGGTTGGTTTAGATTGTATGACATGCAGGTACAAGAACAAATTAGAAAGGCAAATGGTATGCATAAGAGTAAAGCAGTCTTTCAGGAATTAAACAGGGTTTTTACTGGAATTAGAGTCAAGATTAGAGGAAAGTAAATTAAACCCATTATAGCGTAATCATAACTGCACCTAAAGGTGGTGATGATGATCACCCTCTGTCCCTGCATTAACAACATGTTTAATTTACTTTCCTGATGAAGGGCTACTGCCTGAAACGTCAAGTTTCCTGCTCCTTGGATGCTGCCTGACCTGCTGTGCTTTTCCAGCACTACTCTAATCTCCAGCATCTTCAATACCCACTTTCGACTTATAAAGGAATTATACAAGAATATTCTTGTCTCAGGTGGAGAGCAATGAATATTCATTAGTTTAATTTTTGAGATGAAGCTGCTAAATGTATAGTACTATATCTCTCACATGCTCTGACATCAGCTAACATTGGCATGTGCGCAGAAAAAAGTGTGCAAAACAATCGCCGCTGGAATTGCACTATTGCAAACAGAAGTAAGCTTTCTCGAAAATACCGTTCCTTAATTCTACAGCGATGTTATAGCCAAATCGCGCTGCCAACACTCACTTTATATGAGAAACATCTGCAGATCACAAGCTTTCATCAGGTGGAGTGACTATGGAAACAGATGAATGGACAGCACACAACAATCAACAGACAGGCGTGTTCCCTCCCAATCGGAGAGCACTTCAGCGGTCCGAGACATTCGACCTCAGACCTACGGGTGACCATCCTCCAAATCACACTACAGGTGACCCCACTGCACTACACACAGATAGACAGACAGACACACGCACACAGACCCTGTCTCATACACAAGCTCACACGTACACACCCAGACTCACATCCACACACACACTCTCTCACAGACACTCATACCCCATCCTCCCCCATACACTCCCACATGTGTACATACACACACACACACACACGTAAGTTTGTGGGGTGAATTGTACTTGCAGAATTACATTTTATTTTCCTTAAAAACTGCATGAATCCATGTAAGATTCTGTAAATCTCTTTTTTAGATGAGAATCAGTCTGAACACTGGGGCACAGACAGTCTCACACAGGCCACCTCATACCTTCAATGCATTATCTGGGCCAACATGGCAACTACTGTTAAAGTTCACTTGAGAACGTTACTTTAAAAAAGTTCTGGGATTTACATATGAAAGAACTGAAACCAACATGGTCATTCTAAAAGATGAGAGACTTAACCAACAATCCAGGTCTTTGTCAAGATATAATTTCAGTTACATCACACTTTTGCTTTAAATTCTGTGTCTTACAATCTTATTCTCCACAACCACCTGATGAAGGTGCAGTGCTCCAAAAGCTAGTGTTTCCAAATAAACCTGTTGACTATAACCTGGTGTTGTGTGATTTTTAACTTTGTACACCTGATGAAGGAGCAGCTCTCTAAAAACTTGTGTGATTTCTGACTTTGTTCACCGAGTCCAAAACTGGCACCTCCACATCATTGTAAATAGATGTTAGCTCTCTAATCAACTGAACATTTTCAAATCGTTGAGTCCCTCTCTCCTTAATTGTAGCCCTCCATATTTTCACGAGAGCAGCTGATTGGACAACTGGTTTCTAATTTCCTTCCAATCCTTCAGACATTTGTGCTTTTATCAATTTAACGGAACATTTTCCAAATCAGGAGAACTTCAGAAGATGATGGTGAGGATATCTGTAATAATGACATTGTGTTTGTATTTGGAACAGCTATCCAGGATACAGACTCTGGCCTGTCTATTTCCTCAAATGTTTTATTCTCATGTTTCTTATTTCTCTCTCCTGATCGATTACTTTCCTTGCAGAGTCTTAAGCTCAAAATTTTTATTTTTTTCATCTTTCATTTGTGGGATGTGGGTGTCACTACCTGGCCGCCATTTATTGCCCGTCCATAGTCACCCTTGAGTAGGCGGTGGTGAACCGCTGCAGTCCACCTGCTAACAGTTGATCCACAATGCCATTAGGGAGGGAATTCCAGGATTTTGACCCAGCAACAGTGAAGAAATGGCAATATATTTCCAAGTCAGGATAGTGAATGGCTTTGAGGGGACCTTTAAGGTGATGTTGTTCCCATATGCCTGTGGCCCTTGTCCTTCTAGATGGAAGTGGTCATGGGTTTGGAAAGAGCTGTTGAGAATCTATTGTGAATTTCTGTAGTGCATCTTGTAGATTATAGGCTGCTGCTACTGAACATTGGTGGTAGAGGGATTGGATGGTTCTTAATGTAGTGCCAATCAAGTGGGCAGCTTTGTATTGGATGGTGTCAAGTTTCTTGAATATTATTGGGGCTTCACTCATCCAGGCAAACGGAGAGTATTCAATCACACTCCTGACTTGTGCCTTGTAAATGATGGATAGCCTTTGGGAGTCAGGAGGAGAGTTAATCGCCACAATATCCCTTCTCTCTGACTTGCTCTTGTAGCCACTGTGTTTATATGATGAGCACAGTTCAGTTTCCGGACTCAGTGATGTTAATATTATTGAAAGTCAAGGGGTGGTGGTTAGATTGTCTCTTATTGGTGATGGTCATAGTCTAGCATTATTTTGGCATGAATGTTAGTTACATTTGTCAGCTCAAGCCTGGATATTGTCCAGATTTTGTTGCATTTGGACATGGACAGCTTGAGTTTCTGGTCAATGGTAACTGCCAAAATGTTGATCATGGGGGACCCCAGTAATGGTAATGCTATTGACCATCAAGAGGCAAGGGTTAAATTCTCTCTGGTTGGATGTGCCCATTGCCCGGACTAGTGTCACACAAATGTTACTTCCTATTTTTCATCCCAAGACAGGATATTTTCCAGATCTTGCAGTAAAATGGACACGGATTCAGTATGTGAGGAGTCGTGAATGGTGCTGAACATTGTGCAATCATCAGTGAATATCCCTACTTCTGACCTTATGAGTGAGGGAAGGTCATTGATGAAGCAGCTGAAGATGGGTGACACTATCCTCAGGAACCCCTGCAGAGATATCCTTGAGCTGAGATGACTGACTTCCAACAACCACAACCATCTTCTTATGTGTCAGGTATGACTCCAACCGCTGGAGAGTTTGCCCCCAGATTCTCATTGATTCCAGTTTTTCCAGGCCTCCTTAATGCTGCACTCTGTCAAATGCAGCATTGATGTCAAGGGCCATCACTCTCAACTCACTGACTCTTACACTACTGACATTTGTTTTCAGACTATTTTGCAAACTACCGTGTTTCATACAAGGCTCTGTTTACACCATACATAGTTTGAACAACTGGTCTGTTTATCCTTGCTGCTAGAAACCTGCCTTCCCCCCACCCCCATTGGAGTGGAGCCTCTCCCAAAGTACAATTCCCATCCATCCCTGTTTTGTTGGTGGTGCCCATGAAAATGTTCTGTTCCATTAATCTGCAAATCTTTGCACCATTTTGCACATAGAATCATAAGAGATAGGGGCAGAAGTAGGCCATTCAGCCTATCAATCCTCCCATGCCATTGATGCCTGACCCAATGACTGGCTTAAATTAACTTTTCTGCCATCTATCTATCTAACAGAATCTTGAATATATTAAATAACCCGGCTTCCAGTGTCTTCTGGGCAAGAGAATTCAAAAGCTAAACTGAAAGAAAACAATTCTTTCTCATTCCTGACTTAAATGGAAGATGTTTTGAAACTGTGTCCACTAGTTTTAGAAGGCCCCATGAGGCATAGCATCCTGAGCATTTACCCTGACATGCACCCCTCAAAATCTTTTAGGTTTCAATAGTAACAATTCAAATTTTTCTAAATTCCAGAGATCTTTCCTCAGAAGACAACCCCTTCATCCCAGGAAGCAACAGAGAGATATTTTCCTGAAGTGCTCCAAAGGCAAATATGTTCTTCCATAAGAATTGGGACCAAAAGATTTCAAGATATTAAGGAGAACAGATGGTAGTAGACAGAAAAAAAAACCCCTCAGGAACAAGGACTAAAAACGAGGCTCAAACATTTTGGGAATGAAACCTAGAAATACTTTTAACAGACAACATAAGTGATATGAGTTTGGAACTCCTTTCCACAAATGCAAGGTTAATTTGTATTTATCTCTCAATCAGCACCTATCTACATTTTATTTATCACTATATCAATTTCATGATCTGTCCATCTCTCTCTCTCTGTGATTTAAACTTAGTCAGGACTAGTCTAAATTTATATTTATCTCTACCTCTGAGTCAGGACCTGTCTACCTTGTATTTATTACTATATCTCAATCAGGAGCTGTCTACCTTGTATTTATCACTATCTATCAGTCAGGACCTTTCTACAGTTGTATTTATCTGTATTTCTCAGTCAGGACCTGTCTACCTTGTATTTATCACTATCTATCAGTCAGGACCTATCTACAATTGTATTTGTCTGTATATCTCAGTCAGGACCTGTCTACCTTGTATTTATCACTATCTATCAGTCAGGACCTTTCTACAATTGTATTTGTCTGTATATCTCAGTCAGGACCTGTCTACCTTGTATTTATCACTATCTATCAGTCAGGACCTACCTACACTTGTATTTACCTCCATATCACAGTCAGGACCTGTCTACCTTGTATTTATCACTATCTATCAGTCAGGACCTACCGACACTTGTATTTATCTCCATATCTCAGTCAGGACCTGTCTATATTTAGTTAATCTATATCCCCCAATCATGACCTCGACCCTGTGAATATGTCTCTACCTCTCAGCCAGGACCAGCCTGTATTGATATTGTGGTCTCGGTCAGAGGCGGCCTCCCACAATCCACCGTCGACGTCATGGCTGCGCTGGCGTCAGTTCCGGCTGGGCCTGCCGCGAAGATGGCGGCCGCCAGCCCCGATCCGCCGCCGTTAAACGGCCCGGAGGAGCTGATGGAGCCGCCGGGGGAAGAGGCTGAGTGCCTCAGCGTCTCGGAGGAGGTGAGGAGGGGGGTCCGCGGGACAGACAGGCCGCGGTACCGAGCGGGATCGGGACCCACGAGAGGGAGCGGGTCAATCCCAGACCCCGCAGCCGCGGGACTTTCAAACCGGGGACTGAGAGACAGAGAGAGATCAGGGTTAAGGTGTAATAATATTATCAATAACTCAATAAATAACTAACAGGCGGGGAGAGAGGACAGGAGTAACTGAGACAGGTCTGTCTCTGTATAACACTGGGGTACAGTACCGGTGGGGACAGGTCTGTCCCTGTATAACACTGGGGTACAGTACTGGTGGGGCAGGTCTGTCTCCTGTATAACACTGGGGTACAGTACCGGTGGGGACAGGTCTGTCCCTGTATAACACTGGGGTACAGTACCGGTGGGGACAGGTCTGTCCCTGTATAACACTGGGGTACAGTACCGGTGGGGACAGGTCTGTCCCTGTATAACACTGGGGTACAGTACCGGTGGGGACAGGTCTGTCCCTGTATAACACTGGGGTACAGTACCGGTGGGGACAGGTCTGTCCCTGTATAACACTGGGGTACAGTACCGGTGGGGACAGGTCTGTCCCTGTATAACACTGGGGTACAGTACCGGTGGGGACAGGTCTGTCCCTGTATAACACTGGGGTACAGTACCGGTGGGGACAGGTCTGTCCCTGTATAACACTGGGGTACAGTACCGGTGGGGACAGGTCTGTCCCTGTATAACACTGGGGTACAGTACCGGTGGGGACAGGTCTGTCCCTGTATAACACTGGGGTACAGTACCGGTGGGGACAGGTCTGTCCCTGTATAACACTGGGGTA
>NC_057728.1:1613103-1618348 GCF_004010195.1 Chiloscyllium plagiosum | reverse complement strand
TATAACACTGGGGTACAGTACCGGTGGGGACAGGTCTGTCAGTGTATAACACTGGGGTACAGTACCGGTGGGGACAGGTCTATCAGTGTATAATTCTGGGATACAGTACTGGTGGGGACAGGTCTGTCTCTGTATAACACTGGGGTACAGTACCGGTGGGGACAGATCTGTCACTGTATAACACTGGGGTACAGTTCCGGTGGGGACAGGTCTGTCACTGTATAACACTGGGGTACAGTACCGGTGGGGACAGGTCTGTCACTGTATAACACTGGGGTACATTACTGGTGGGGATAGGTCTGTCACTGTATAACACTGGGGTACAGTCCCGGTGGGGACAGGTCAGTCACTGTATAACACTGGGGTACAGTACCAGTGGGGACAGGTCGGTCTCTGTATAACACTGGGGTACAGTACTGGTGGGGACAGGTCGGTCTCTGTATAACACTGGGGTACAGTATCGGTGGGGACAGGTCTGTCTCTGTATAACACTGGGATACAGTACCGGTGGGGACAGGTCTGTCAGTATATAACACTGGGTTACAGTACCGGTGGGGACAGGTCTGTCAGTGTATAACACTGGGGTACAGTACCGGTGGGGACAGGTCTTTCAGTGTATAATTCTGGGATACAGTACCGGTGTGGACAGGTCTGTCACTGTATAACACTGGGGTACAGTACCGGTGGGGACAGCTCGTTCTCTGTATAACACTGGGATACAGTACCGGTGGGGACAGGTCTGTCACTGTATAACACTGGGGTACAGTACCGGTGGGGACAGGTCGGTCTCTGTATAACAGTGGGATACAGTACCGGTGGGGACAGGTCTGTCACTGTATAACACTGGGGTACAGTACCGGTGGGGGCAGGTCTGTCACTGTATAACACTGGGGTACAGTAATGGTGGGGACAGGACTGACCCTGTATAACACTGCGGTACAGTACTGGTGGGGACAGGTCTGTCTCTGTATAACACTGGGGTACAGTACCGGTGGGGGCAGGTCTGTCTCTGTATAACACTGGGGTACAGTACCGGTGGGGACAGGTCTGTCACTGTATAACACTGGGGTACAGTACTGGTGGGGCAAGTCTGTCACTGTATAACACTGGGGTACAGTACTGGTGGGGATGGGTGTGTCACTGTATAACGCTGGGGTAAAGTATGGGGGGGCCAGGTCTGTCACTATATACCACTGGGGTACAGTACTGGTTGGGACAGGTCTGTCACTGTATAACACAGGGGTACAGTACTGACAGGTCTGTCACTGTATAACACAGGGGTACAGTACTGGTGGGGCAGGTCTGTCTCTGTATAACGCTGGGGTACAGTACCGGTGGGGACAGGTCTGTCATCTGTATAACACTGGGTTACAGTACTGGTGGGGACAGGTCTGTCATCTGTATAACACTGGGGAACAGGACTGGTGGGGATGGGTGTGTCACCGTATAATGCTGGGGTACAGTATGGGGGGGCCAGGTCTGTCACTATATACGACTGGGGTACAGTACTGGTGGGGACAGGTCTGTCACTGTTTAGATTAGATTAGATTCGATTAGCTTACAGTGTGGAAACAGGCCCTTCGGCCCAACAAGTCCACACCGACCCGCCGAAGCGAAACCCACCCATACCCCTACATTTACCCCTTACCTAACACTACGGGCAATTTAGTATTGGCCAATTCACCTAACCTGCACATCTTTGGACTGTGGGAGGAAACCGGAGCACCCGGAGGAAACCCACGCAGACACGGGGAGAACGTGCAAACTTCACACAGTCAGTCGCCTGAGTCGGGAATTGAACCCGGGTGTCTGGCGCAGCGAGGCAGCAGTGCTAACCACTGTGCCACCGTGCCGGTGGGGACAGGTCTGTCACTGTATAACACTGGGGTACCATACTGGTGCGGACAGGTCTGTGTGTGTATAACACTGGGGTACAGTACTGGTGGGAACAGGTCTGTCTCTGTATAACACTGGGGTACAGTACCGGTGGGGGCAGGTCTGTCCCTGTATAATGGTGGGGTACAGTACTGGTGCGGACAGGTCTGTGTGTGTATAACACTGGGGTACAGTACTGGTGGGAACAGGTCTGTCTCTGTATAACACTGCGGTACAGTACTGGTGGGGACAGGTCTGTCCCTGTATAACACTGGGGTACAGTACTGGTGGGGACAGGTCTGTCTCTGTATAACCCTGGGGTACAGTACCGGTGGGGACAGGTCTCTCACTGTATAACACTGGGGTTCTGTACTGGTGTGGACAGGTCTGTCCCTGTATAACACTGGGGTACCGTACTGGTGCGGACAGGTCTGTGTGTGTATAACACTGGGGTACAGTACTGGTGGCGACAGGTCGGTCTCTGTATAACACTGGGGTACAGTACCGGTGGGGGCAGGTCTGTCCCTGTATAACGCTGGGGTACAGTACCGGTGGGGACAGGTCTGTCACTGTACAACACTGGGGTACAGTACTGGTGGGGATGGGTGTGTCACTGTATAACACTGGGGTACAGTATGGGGGGGCCAGGTCTGTCACTATATCACTGGGGTACAGTACTGGTGGGGACAGGTCTGTCACTGTATAACACGGGTACAGTACTGGTGGGGACAGGTCTGTCATCTGTATAACACTGGGTTACAGTACTGGTGGGGACAGGTCTGTCACTGTATAACACTGGGGTACAGTAATGGTGGGGACAGGACTGACCCTGTATAACACTGGGGTACAGTACTGGTGGGGACAGGTCTGTCTCTGTATAACACTGGGGTACAGTACCGGTGGGGGCAGGTGTGTCTCTGTATAACACTGGGGTACAGTACCGGTGGGGACAGGTCTGTCACTGTATAACACTGGGGTACAGTACTGGTGGGGATGGGTGTGTCACTGTATAACAAGGGGTAAAGTATGGGGGGGCCAGGTCTGTCACTATATACCACTGGGGTACAGTACTGGTGGGGACAGGTCTGTCACTGTATAACACAGGGGTACAGTACTGGTGGGGCAGGTCTGTCTCTGTATAACACTGGGGTACAGTACCGGTGGAGACAGGGCTGTCTCTGTATAACACTGGGGTACAGTACTAGTGGAGACAGGTTTGTCTCTGTATAACACTGGGGTACCGTACTGGTGCGGACAGGTCTGTGTGTGTACAACACTGGGATACAGTACTGGTGGGGACAGGTCTGTCTCTGTATAACACTGGGGTACAGTACTGGTGGGGACAGGTCTGTCACTGTATAACACTAGGGTACGATACTGGAGGGGACAGGTCTGTCTTTGTGTAACACTGATGTGCAGTCCTGGTGGGGACATGTCCGTCAAAGTAAAGCACTGTGGCTCAGTGGTTAGCACTGCTGCCTTACTGCGCCAGCCACCTGGGTTTGATTCCAGCCTCGGGTAACTGTCTGTGTGGAGTTTGCACATTTTTCCCTGTGTGTCTATGTGGGTTTCCTGAGTGCTCCGATTTCCTTCCAGAAACCCAAGATGTGCAGGTTAGGTGAATTAGCTACGCTAAATTGGCCAGTGTGTTAGGTGCATTTGTCAGGGGTAAATATAGAATAGTGGAATGGGCCTGGGTGGGTTACTCTTCCGCGGGTCGGTATGGACGTGTTGGGCCGTAGGGCCTGTTTCCATGCTGTAGGGAATCTAATCAAAACTGGGGACAGGTCTGTCACTGTGTAACACTGGGGTACAGTATTGGCAGGGCAAGGTCTGTCTCTGTATAACACTGGGGTACTGTACTGGTGGGGACAGGTCTGTCACTGTATAACACTGGGGTACAGTACTGGTTGGGACTGGTCTGTCTCTGTGTAACATTGTGGTACAGTACTGGTGAGGACAGGTCCATGGGGACGTGCACCCATTCAGTGCGTACAGCACTGGTGGGTGCACGTCTGTCACTGTATAACACTGGGATACAGCACTGGTGGGGACAGGTCTGTCTCTGTATAACACTGGGGTACAGAACTGGTGGGGACAGGTCTGTCACTGTATAACACTGGGGTGTCCAGTTTTGGTCCCACACCTCAGGAAGGACATACTGGCACTGGAACGTGTCCAGCGGAGATTCACAAGGATGATCCCTGGAATGACAGTACTGGTGGGGACAGGTCTGTCACTGTATAACACTAGGTTACGATACTGGAGGGGACAGGTCTGTCTTTGTGTAACACTGATTTGCAGTCCTGGTGGGGACATGTCCGTCAAAGTAAAGCATTGTGGCTCAGTGGTTAGCACTGCTGCCTTACTGCGCCAGCCACCTGGGTTTGATTCCTGCCTCGGGTAACTGTCTGTGTGGAGTTTGCACATTTTTCCCTGTGTGTCTATGTGGGTTTCCTCTGAGTGCTCCGATTTCCTCCCAGAAACCCAAGATGTGCAGGTTAGGTGAATTGGCTACGCTAAATTGGCCAGTGTGTTAGGTGCCTTAGTCAGGGGCAAATATAGAATAGTGGAATGGGTCTGGGTGGGTTACTCTTCAGAGGGTCGGTGTGGACGTGTTGGGCCAAAGGGCCTGTTTCCATGCTGTAGGGAATTGAGATAAGGAAATAGCAGGAGAACTTAACAAGTACTTTGCGTCAGTTTTCACAGTGGAAGACATGAGTAATATCCCAAAAATTCAAGGGTGTCACGGGGCTGAGTTGAGTATGGTTGCCATTACGAAAGAGATAGTGCTAGAAAAGTTAATAAGTCTTAAAATTGATAAATCTCCTGGCCCCGATGGGATACACCCTAGAGTTCTGAGAGAGGTGGCTGAGGAAATAGCAGAGGCATTGGTTGAGATCTTTCAAGAGTCACTGGAGTCAGGAAAGGTCCCGGATGATTGGAAGATGGCTGTTGTAACCCCCTTGTTCAAGAAAGGATCAAGGCAAAAGATGGAAAATTATAGGCCAATCAGCTTAACCTCGGTTGTTGGTAAAATTCTAGAATCCATCATTAAGGATGAGGTTTCTAAATTCTTGGAAGAGCAGAGTCTGATTAGAACAAGTCAACATGGATTTAGTAAAGGGAGGTCATGCCTGACAAACCTGTTGGAATTTTTTGAAGAGGTAACAAGTAGGTTAGACCAGGGAAACCCAGTGGATGTGGCCTATCTAGACTTTCAAAAGGCCTTTGATAAGCTGCCACACGGGAGGCTGCTGAGCAAGATGAGGGCCCATGGTGTTCGAGGTGAGCTGCTGGGATGGATTGAGGATTGGCTGTCTAACAGAAGACAGAGAGTTGGGATAAAAAGTTCTTTTTCAGAATGGCA
>NC_057728.1:1578554-1612868 GCF_004010195.1 Chiloscyllium plagiosum | reverse complement strand
CGCATCAGCCATGATTGAATGGCGGAGTGGACTCGATGGGCCGAATGGCCTTACTTCCACTCCTATGTCTTATGGTCTTATAATCAAAACTGGGGACAGGTCTGTCACTGTGTAACACTGGGATACAGTATTGGCAGGGCAAGGTCTGTCTCTGTATAACACTGGGGTACTGTACTGGTGGGGACAGGTCTGTCACTGTATAACACTGGGGTACAGCACTGGTGGGGACAGGTCTGTCACTGTATAACACTGGGATGCAGTATTGGCAGGGCCAGGTCTGTCTCTGTGTAACACTGGGGTACAGTACTGGTGGGGACAGATCTGTCTCTCTATAACACTGGGGTACAGTACTGGTGGGGACAGGTCCATTTCTGTATAACACTGGCGTACAGCACTCGTGGGTGCACGTCTGTCACTGTATAACACTAGGGTACAGTACCGGTGGGGTCAGGTCTGTCTCTGTAATACATGGATAAAGTACAGGTGGGGACAGGTCTGTCACTACATAACACTGGGGTACAGTACTGGTGGGGACAGGTCTGTCTCTCTATAACACTAGGGTACAGTACTGGTGGGGACAGGTCTGTCTCTGTACAACACTGGGGTACTGTACTGGTGGGGACAGGTCTGTCTTTGTGTAACACTGACGTGCAGTACTGATGGGGACATGTCCATCAATGTGAAACACTGGCTCAGTGGTTAGCACTGCTGCCTTACAGCGCCAGCGACCCGGGTTTGATTCCTGCCTCGGGTAACTGTCTGCGTGGGTTTCCTCTGGATGCTCCAATTTCCTCCCACAATCCAAAGATGTGCAGGTTAGGTGAATTGGCTATGCTAAATTGGCCAGTGTGTTAGGTGCATTAGTCAGGGGTAAATATAGAGTAGTGGAATGGGCCTGGGTGGGTTACTCTTCGGAGGGTCTGTGTGGACGTGTTGGGCCGAAGGGCCTGTTTCCATGCTGTAGGGAATCTAATCAAAACTGGGGTACAGTACTGTGGGGACAGGTCTGTCACTGTGTAACACTGTGGTACAGTATTGGTGGGGACCGGTCTGTCTCTGTATGACACTGGGGTTCAGTACTGGTGGGGTCAGGTCTGTCTCTGTGATACACGGGTACAGTACTGGTGGGGACAGGTCTGTCAGTGTAATACATGGATAAAGTATTGGTGGGAACAGGTCTGTCACTGTATAACATTGGGGTGCAGTGCTGGTGGGGACAGATCTGTCTCTGTGTAACACTGGGATATAGTACTGGAGGGGACAGGTCTGTCTTTGTGTACCACTGGTGTGCAGTACTGGTGGGGACATGTCCATCAATGTGAAACACTGGCTCAGTGGTTAGCACTGCTGCCTTACAGCACCAGCGACCCGGGTTTGATTCCTGCCTCGGGTAACTGTCTGTGTGGAGTTTGCACATTTTCCCTGTGTGTCTGCGTGGTTTTCCTCTGGGTGCTCCGATTTCCTCCCACAAACCAAAGATGTGCAGGTTAGGTGAGTTGGCTATGCTTAATTGGCCAGTGTGTTAGGTGCATTAGTCAGGGGTAAATATAGAGTAGTGGAATGGGTCTGGGTGGGTTACTCTTTGGAAGCTCTTGCTTGATTAAAACTGATGGGTACTACTGGTGGTGACTGTTATATCTCTATACAATACTGGCACACTGTACTGCTGGTGTAGGTCTGTCACTATTTAATGCTAGAATGCAGTCCCAATTGGGGATGCCTGAACACAGTATAACACTTGTCCATGATTTGATGTTTCAGGTCTGTCATTGAATACTACTGGCCTCCTTTCCTCCAAGGATAGGTCTCTAATTATATAAGAGTTGGGTACAGTACTGGTCAGGGCAATTCTGTAACTAGAGAAAGTGAGGACAGCAGATGCTGGAGATCTGAGTCGAGAGTGTGGTGCTGGAAAAGCAGCACACTCTGGACACAGATCTGTAACTGTGTAATGCTGAGTAAAGTACTGGTAAGGACAGTCTGCTGCTATACAACACCCAGGATAAAGTAAGTGGTTGGTACAGGTCTGTCGTTGTCTTATGTATAAAATACTGAAGGGAGGATATTTTTCCTATATCACACTGGATTATATTCACATTCAGAAATGTCTGAAACTGTTTTACACTAAAGGTGGGAATAGATCTGTTACTGTACAGCATTGTGGTACAGTACGGGTTCGGATGTGTGTTGTCAATGTATAATCGTGTGTAAAGTAATGGTGGGGGCAGGTTTGTTTCTGTGTAACATTTGGGTACTGTGCTTATGGGCAATTCATTTTGTTCTCATCTGCCAAATCTTTTTCATCCCTTAGTCCTGCTATTTCATCCAGTCTTCATTTGAAGGTTCTCATTGTGTTTTCAAGCCCCTCGCAGATCTTGCCATTCCTATCTAGACACCTCCCCTGATCGCCCAAATCATGCAAAGCACCATGTCATTCAACCTCAGCATTAGTTGCCAGGCTTTTAGCTTTTGATGCTCTCAGTCCTGAAGTTCTCTCCTGCGACCTGTTTTTCCATTTATCTGGTCATTTCACTGCTTAAACCCTTCCAGTTTGATGAAGTCTTTCGTCCTGATTCTTTCACTGTACTGTGGCTCATTGACATATATTGCTGCTAATCGCTTTTGTGAAGCATGGAAGTTGCTAACGAAATGTAAGTTGTTTAACATGGAGCAAATTCCAAAGATGTGCAGGTCAGGTGAATTGGCCATGCTAAATTGCCCATAGTGTTGGGTGCATTAGTCAGGCGTAAATGTAGGGGAATGGGTTTAGGTGGGTTGCTCTTCGGAGGGTCGGTGTGGACTTGTTGATCTGAAGGGCCTGTTCCCACACTGTAGGGAATCTAATCTAGTCTAAAAAAAATTACAGCGCAGTACAGGCCCTTCGGCCCTTGATATTGTGTCAACTGTGGTACCAATCTGAAATTGATCTGTCCTACACGATTCCGTTTTCATCCATATATTTTCCAATGATCATTCAAATGCTCTTAAAGTTGGCCAGTCTACTACTATTGCAGGCAGTGCGTTCCGCACCTCTGCTATGCTTTGAGTAAAGAAACTACCTCTGACATCCATCCTATATCTATCACCCCTCAATTTAAAGCTATGTTCCCTCGTGCTAGCCATCACCATCCAAGGAAAAAGGCTCTCCCTGTCCATCCTATCTAACCCTCTGATTATCTAGTAAGTCCCCTCTCAACCTTCTTCTCTCCAATGAAAGCAGCCTTAAGCCCCTCAGCCTTTCTTCATAAGACCTTCCCTCCGTATCAGGCAACATCCCAGTAAATCTCCTCTGAACCTATCCCAAGCTTCCACATCCTTCCTATAATACGCTGACCAGAACTGTGCGCAATACTCCAAGTGCGGTCACACCAGAGTTTTGTACAGTTGCAGCATGATCTCATGGTTCCCTCTGCCAATAAAAGCTAAAGCTCACATACCTTGTGCCTCCTTAAAAACTCTATTAACCTGGATGGCAACTTTCAGAGATCTATGTACATTCTCATCTGCTCATCTACACTACCAAGAATCTTCCCATTAGCCCAGTATTTTTTATTCCTGTTGCTCCTTCCAAAGTGAATCACCTCACACTTTTCCTCATTAAACTCCATTTGCCACCTCTCAGCCCAGCCCTGCAGTTTATCTATGTCTCTGTGTAACCTGCAACATCCTTCAGCATTATCCACAACTCCACCGACCTTAGTGTCATCTGCAAATTTACTAACCCATCCTTCTACGCCCTCCTCCAAGTCATTTATCAAAATGACAAACAGCAGTGGCCCAAAACAGATCCTTGTGGTGCACCACTAGTAATGGAACTCCCAGGATGAACATTTCCCATCAACCACCATCCTCTGCCTTCTTTCAGCTGGCCAATTTCTGAGCCAAACCACTAAATCACCCTCAATCCCATGCCTCTAAATTTTGTGCAATAGCCTACCGTGGGGAACCTTATCAAATGCCTTACTGAAATCCATGTATACCACATCAACGGCTTTACCCTCGTCCACCTGTTTGGTCACCATCTCAAAGAACTCAATAAGGTTTGTGAGGCACAACCTGCCCTTCACAAAACCATGGCAAAAGTGAGGACTGCACATGCTGGAGATCCGAGTCGAGATTAGAGTGGTGCTGGAAAAGCACAGCAGGTCAGGCAGCATCCGAGGAGCAGGACAATTGACGTTTCTGGCAAAAGCCCTTCATCAGGAATGAAGGCAGGGAGCCTCCGGTGCGGAGAGATAAATGGGAGGGGCATGGGGCTGGGGAGAAGGTAGCCAAGAGTACAATAGGTGGATGGAGGTGGGGAGGAAGGTGATAGGTCAGAGAGGAGGATGGAGCGGATAGGTTGGAAGGAAGATTGGCAGGTAATCTTGGCTACCTTCTCCCCAGCCCCAATCCCTTCCATTTATCTCTCCACCTCGGAGGCTCCCTGCCTTCTTTCCTGGTGAAGGGCTTTTGCCCGAAACGTCAATTGTCCTGGTCCTCGGATGCTGCCTGACCTGCTGCGCTTCACAAAACCATGTTGACTATCCCTAATCAAGTTATTCCTCTCTAGATGATTATAAATACTATCCCTTATCACCTTTTCGAATACTTTACCCACAACTGAAGTAAGGCTCACTGGTCTATAATTTCCAGGGTTGTCTCTACTCCCCTTCTTGAACAAGGGAACGACATTTGCTATCCTCCAGTCTTCTGGCACTATTCCTGTAGACAATGATTACATAAAGATCAAAGCCCAAAGGCTCTGCAATCTCCTACCTGGCTTCCCAGAGAATCCTAGGATAAATCCCTCTGGTCCAAGTTCCAGAGCAGTGTTTAATAGCTGAAGGTCAAGTGGGGTTATGTGGTATACACTTTTTAGCTGTGCAAGATTGTTACTTTTCGGAGCAGTGAGGTCGATGCTTTGAGACAGAGTGGCATCAGGAATCTTTTGAGTGAATGAAGCACTGCTTGCTGATCGCCTTCAGCTTGGTCCAGCAGCAGTGTGTTGCAGACCCCTGTGAGTGCAGTTTCCAGAGACCTACAAACAAGAAGCATCACTCACCAACTCTCTCTGAAAAGGATAAAACCTGAAGACTCTGTAGAGAAACATTTTTACTACCAGGAAAGGATTAAGTCCACCCAGTCAGCTAACAAATCAAAAGTTGACCAACACTCTGTAGACATCGTCTAGTCACTGTCGCGTAAGCAAAAAGTAACTGGTTATCTGATTAGTTACCCACCCTTCACATTCCTCCCTCTAAAGTATGTTTCTTGTCTTCATTGTTTCAAAAGTGGCCAACATGGGTTCGTTGAGTAGGTCTGGCAGTAACTGCTGAGAGATTTGAGGTCAAATGGTCAGTCAGTTGGACAGAATAGTTGGATTGGAGTCCAGTCTACAAATATGTCCAAGATCCCTGAAGGTGGCGATATAGTTAGGGTACGATGATTAAGGAGACATACAGCTTCTTTCCTTTATTGACTGAGGTGTAGGAATTTTACCAGAAGTGTATAATACACTGGTTTGGCCACTGCTTCCAGTTCTTGTCACCACCATACAGGAAGGATGTAATTACAGTTGAGAGATACAAAGGGGATGGAGAAGGCTGTCTCCAAGACTGAGAAATTTAAGCAGTGAGGAAAGATTGAACAGACTGGTTTTGTCTTCGTTGACACAGAGGTGGCTGATGGAAGGTTTAAAAAAATTACAAAGGGTCTGCAAAAAATTGGAGAGAGTGGAAACTGGGGGCATTAGAACTATAGGAGGCCAGTTTACCCCCCCCTCCCCAACAAAGTCGATGTTTTCATGGCTAGAGGGCCTGTTTCTGTGCTGTATGATTCTATGACTGATCTGTGATCCATATACCTGCCTGAGTCCCAGAACACTTAAAACTTCAAGTTAACACAAATCTATCAATCCCTGTTTTAAAATTGATAGTGGATGTAACGTCAGTTGGCATTTGCAGAAGCAATTTCCGAACTTTTCTATCCTTTGTGCGTGGAAACATTTTCTAATTGTACTCCTGAAAGTACAATTCTGGCTTAATTTCTTTTTATTGTGTAATCTAGTCTTTTTCATTCCCCATCTTCCCCCGACCAAAACTGAAATCGTTTCTTTGTGTTCCAATCTGTTCCCCTTAATATTGTGAAAACTTTGGTTAAATCACACTGTAACCTTCTAAAGTCTGGCAAATACCATTTGTATAATTACTGCTTAGAGTCCAGGTTTCTGGTAATTTTAACGATATACAGGGGGTGCTGGTGAGATGTGACAGAGGAGAACTCTGGGAGAAGTTGGTTCAGTCATCATGACAGAGAAGGGGATGATGGACATAGGCTTGAAATCAGGTTTCTAGACTGAATTGGTAGTGCCTGGCGAGAGATTAAGTACTTGCTACTTGTAGTTGTAGTTTGCTAGGAGTAGTGAGCAGGAGTAAGAGACCAGAGTTTGGTGATTTAGTTGTGTAATCAATTCCTGGATTGTTGTGTGTAGCTGATAAAAGTTTGAATGGGAGGAGAACTTGGCCCCGTGAAATGCTCCTCATGCAATATTTGGAAAGTCAGGGACACTTCCATTGTCCAGGCTGACTCCGTATGCAGGAAGTGTGTTCAGCTGCAGCTCCTGATTTGCCACGGAGTACCAGGAGCTGCGGATGGTCTCATTATGTAGCATCCCTGAGGCTGAGAATATCATGGATAGCACTTTTAGTGAGCTGGTCGCACCACCAGTAAGGGCTGTATCGGCAGAGAAGAGTTGGATGACCACCAGGAAGATGGCTTAGTGCGGGCAGGCAGTGCAGGAGATACCTGTGGCCACTCTTTTCCCCCCCCGCCCCCAGCTCCCAACAGTTATATTGTTCTGGATATCCCCACCAGATCAGTGGCACCACGACTGGTACTGTTGTACAGCAGGGAGGGTCAAGTGTACCCAAAAGAGAAAATGCTGGAAAATCTCAGCAGGTCTGGCAGCATCTGTAAGGAGAGAAAAGAGCTGATGTTTCGAGTCTAACTGACCCTTTGTCAAAGCTGGTGAATAGAAGATGGTTAGGGACTATGAATTGAAAGCTGGGTCACAGTGTAGGTGAGCAGTAGTGATACGAGATTCTATTGTCAGGGAACAGAGGTGTTTCTGTGGCCACATGCAAAACTCCAGGATGGTGTGTTGCCTCCTTGATGCCAGGGCCAAGGATGTCACTGAGCAGGCACAGGATATTCTGAAGGGGGTGGCTGAGCAGTCAGAGGTTGTGCAGGAGGTTAGGTGGGAAGTTGAAAAGCAGGACCTCTACGGTTGTAATTTTGGGATTATTTCAGGTGCCATGTGCCAGTGAGGGTAGGAATGGAAGATTAGTACAGTTAATCAGGTGGCTGAAGAGCTGGTGTCAGAGGGAGGGCTTCAGGTGTATGGATGATTGGGATGTCTTCCGGGGTAAGTGGGACCTGCACAAGAAGGACCTAAACTGCAGGGGCACCAATATCCTGCCACTCAGGAAGGTTTAAAATAGTGTGGGGGGGTGGGTGCAGGAACCCGAGCAGCAGGTCAGCAAGTAAAATGACCGAGGAGGAGTCCGAGACTAAGGCTAGTAAAGTTAAGAGGAAGAACAGACGGGGGTGGCTTGCTGAACAATGGCAGGACTGGTGGTCTGAGGTGTATTTATTTTAATGCAAGGCATATGATAGGTAAAACAGATGAACATAGATCTTGCATTAATACATCTAACTGTGAAGTTGTAGCTATTACAGAGATTTGGTTGAGAGGGGGATAAGGAGAAAGTGAGGATGCAGATGCTGGAGATCAGAGTCGAATAGTGTGGTGCTGGAAAAGCACAGCAGGTCAGGCAGCATCCAAGAAGCAGGAGAGTAGATGTTTCGGGAATAAGCCCTTCATCAGGATAAGCCCTTCAGGGGGATAAGGTTTTAGGTGTTCCAGATGAGATTGAGAGAGATGTAGAAGAAGTGGGAGAGTTACATTTTTAAGGGAGAATATTACAACTGTACTGAGGAAGGACACTTTCGAGGGCTCATCTAGCAAAGCCTTGTGGACCGAGCTCGGGAGTCACTTTGGGATTGGTGTACAGGTTTCCCATCAGTCAGCAGATGAGAGGGGTATGGCGATGTAGACCGATTATAGAGAAATATAAAACCAACAGAGTGGTTGCTATGGGCGACTTTATCTTTCCCTATATTGACTGGGACTTGCTTAGAGCCAGGGACTTAGGTGAGGGAGGAATGTGTTAGGTGTGTCCAGGACAGTTTTTTCAAACAATATGTAAATAGTCTAACCAGGAAAAAGGCCATACTAGACCTGGTATTGGGCAATGAGTCAGGCCAGGTGAACACAGTTCTCATGGCAGAGCATTGCGGGAATAGTGACCATAATTCTGGAAGTTTGAAGTTGTTTTTGGAGAAGGTCAGGAATAGTCGTTGGGTGAATGACTAACTGGGGAAGGCTAATTATCCCAATATTAGGCAGGCACTGGGAAATGTAGATTGAGGGTGACTGAGGGTAAATCCACATCTGGCATGTGAGAATCTTTTAAAGACCTATTGATTAGAGTTCAGGAACAGTATGTTCCTGTGAAAATGAAGGATAAGAATGGCAAGATTTGGGAACCTTGGATAATGAGAAGTTGAGAGCTTTGTCAAAAGTAAAATGGAGGCAAATGTAAGGAAACTAAAGACAGACAGAGTCCTTTAAGAATACAAAGATAGCAAGAAAGAACTCAAAGCAATAATTAGGAAGCTTGTAAGGGGCCATGAAATGGCGAACAGGATTAGGGAAAATCCCAAGATGTTTCATACATATATAAGCCAAAGGGTAGCTAGGGAATCAAGGACAATGGAGGGAGCTTATGCATGGAGCCAGAGGCAGTGGGCAAGGTCTTTAATGAATACTTTGGATTGGTATCCACAAAAGAGAAGGACATGGTGGATGTTGAGTTTTGTGAGTGCAATATTGATGGGCAGTATGAAAAAGGAGGTGCTGTTGGTTGTTTTGCAAAGCATTAAGGTGGACAAGCCCCCAAGATCTCACAGGATCTATACCCAGAAATCCCAGGTAGGGAGGTGAGGAAACTGCTGGGACCTTGTATGAATTTTTCTATCCTCTTTAGTCACAGGAGAGGTCTGAGAGGACTGGAGATTAGTCAGTGTTGTTCCTTTGTTTATGAAGGAGGACAGAGATAATCTGGGAAATTACAGGCTGTTGAGGGAAAATATAGGAGAAGATTCGTGGACACAGCATTTACTCATATCAGAAATAACAAGAATGATTGATGAGGGCATAGTGACGGATGTTGACTATATAGATTTTAACAAGATTCCTTTGACAAAGAGGTTTTCTGACTGGAGATCTGTGACCACTAGGGTTCTGCAGGGATCAGTGCTGGGCCTCTGTTGTTTGTAATGTTGATCTAAATGATTTGGAGAAGAGTGTAGGTTGTTTGATTAGTAAGTTTGCTGACAGCACAAATATTGGAGGAACTACAGATAGAGTGGAGCATTGCCAGAGGATATAGCAGGATATAGATAGGCTGGAGACTTGGCCGAAGAAAAGGCAAATGGAATTTAATCTGGAAAAATGCAAGGTGATGCATTTTGGGAGATGTATACAGTGAATAGCATCAACATAATGTGGGGAGGAATGAGGACGTAAAGGTCCTGAAAGTGGCAACACATAAGGTGATCAAGAAGGCATATGGCATGGTTGCCTTCATTGGTTGGGGAATAGAGTATAAAAGTTGGCAAGTCGCTAGGATAGTGAAGAAGGCATTTAGTATGCTTTCCTTTATTGGTCAGAGTTTTGAGTGCAGGACATTGGTCAGACCACTGTTGGAATATTGCATGCAATTCTGGTCTCCTTCCTATTGGAAGGATGTTGTGAAACTTGAAAGGGTTCAGAAAAGATTTACAAGCATGTTGCTAGGGTTGGAGGATTTGAGCTATAGGGAAAGGTTGAATAGGCTGGGGCTGTTTTCCCTGGAGTGTCGGAGGCTGAGGGGTGACCTTATTAAGGTTTACAAAATTATGAGGGGCATGGATAGGACAAATAGACAAAGTCTTTTCCCTAGGGTGGGGAAGTTCAGAATTGGAGGGCATATGTTTAGGGTGAGGGGGAAAGATATAAAAGAGACCTAAGGGGCAACTTTTTCAGAGGGTCGTACGTGTATGGAATGAGCTGCCAGAGGAAGAGGTGAAGGCTAGTACAATTGCAACATTTAAGAGGCATCTAGATGGGTATATGAATAGGAAGGGTTTGGAGGGATATGGGCCGGGTGCTGGCAAATGGGATTAGTTTGGGTTGGGATATCTGGTTGGCATGGACGGGTTGGACCGAAGGGTCTGTTTCCATGCTGTACATCTCTATGACTCTAAGTCATGTTGCAGCTGCATACATATTTAGTTAGACCACATTTGGAATATTGTGTGCAGTTGTGGTTGCCATATTACCAGAAGGATGTGGAGGCTTTGGAGAGGGTATAGAAATGGTTTACCAGGATGTTGCCTGGTTTGGAGGGTATTAGCAATGAGGAGAGATTGGACACTCTTGGTTTGTTTCCTCTTTAAAATCAAATGATGACAGGTAACCTGATAGAAATTTACAGCATTACGCGAGGCATGGATAAAATGGATAGTCAGTCTTTTTTTTTTCCCCAGGTTAGAAATGTCAATTACATGGGGACGGAGGTTTAAGTTTTTAAAGGGCGCAAGTTTTGTACACGGACGGTGGTAAGTGCCTGGAATACACTGCCAGTGGAGGTGGATACAGTAGCAAATTTAAGAGGCATCTTGACAGATATCTGAATGGGGAGAAAATAGAGGGATATGGACCATGTAGGGGCAATGGTTTTTAATTTATAAAGGCATCGTGTGATGGTGTAATCTTGTTGGGCCAAAGGGCCTGTTCCTTTGCTGTAATGTTCTTTGTCCTTTGGCTCTTCCTGAGGCAGAGTGCTCAGAATTGCTCACTGTGCTTCAAGTATGGTCTAACCAGGGCTTAGCCTTGCTGAAGCATGATTTCTACTCCGTTGGATATTGAACCCTGAGATATAAAGGGTGGGGTTGGTTAGTTCAGTTGGCTGGACAGTTGCTTTGTAATGCCAACAGCATGGGTTCAATTCCCACATTGGCTCAGCTTACTATGAAGGAAACTCCGTCTGAACTTCTCCCTTTGCCTGAAGCGTGGTGACCCTCCTGTTAAACCACCACCAGTCATCTCCCTGGAGCGAGACAGCGGCCCTATGGTTTGGTAAGTCAATGGGGACTTACCTTTTAAAGGCCAGAATTCTATTCTCTGCTTATTTTCTGTGTCTGTTAATGATGTTTTCATCATTTAACTGCACCTCCAAGTTTCTTTGGGCTTGGACTGTTTATTAACTTTTCAGCATTTGAAGAATGTTCTGTTCTGTCATTTTTAGATCCTTAGACCCTTGTCTATAATGTATTCCATTTCCCATCAATATGTCCATTTGCTTAATCCTTGTCATTTTATGATTTCACTTTCACTATTCGTAATGCCACCTTTTTTTATTGTGTCATCAGCAAATTTCTATTCCATCAGTTAAATTGTGAATAAGTAGAATGAATAGTTTGGGCCCAACCCAGACCCTTGAGGGGTGTTACAACCGCATGATGCCAATTGGGGTACCTGCTGGTTTCCCTTCTCTTTGTCTTGTCTTTACCAACTGATTTCGTGTGCTTCAATATCAGCTCCCAGTCTCTTATGTGGAACTTTTATCAAGTGCCTTCTAGAAATATCTCCAGATAATATTTGTAGACCATTCCCTTCTCCATTATTTTAGTTACCTCTTCAAGATTGTTTAGGTTTGTCATGCATGACCCTCCCTGTGCAAATCCCTGCTGGTTCCCACATACACTTTATGAAGTGTCCTATTGCCCTGACTTTTAATTGTACACTCCCCTGCTTTCCCAGCAAAAGACTTGGCTAACTGGTTTCCTCCCCTCTCAATTTTCTCTAGTTGCACAGTGAAATGCGTCTCTTTGAGTCATAGTGTTTTACAGAACAGGAAGAGGCTCTTTGGCCCATTATGTCCACGTCCGTCATCAAGCATCTGATAACTGTAGTCCCATTTTCCACACTTGGCCCATTATCTTGTGAGACTATGGCACTTCAAATGATCATCTAAATGCATCTTAAATATTGAGGATTCCTGCCTTTATCACCCTTTTCAAGCCGTGAGTTCCAGATACCCACCACCCTCTGGATGAAAGAAATCTTCCTTAAATCCTCTTGACCTTGAATCTGTACCCTCTCATTATTGATCCTTCTGCTAAAGGGAAAGGTTTCTTTCTATCTATCTGATCTATGGTCCTCATATTAGATACACCTCAATCAGGTCCTTCCCCTCAGACTTCTGTGCTCATAGGAAAACAGCCCTAGTCTATCTCTTCTCGCTTCACAACAAAAACGGAAATTGCTGATGAATCCATCAGAACGCAGTCTCTCTTTGTAGCTGAATCGCTCCAGCCCAGAAAACGTCATAGTAAATCTCCCCTGCACCCCCTCTAATGCAGTCACATCCTCTGGTCTAGCTAATATTTTAGTCAGTTCCATCATAACCTTCCTGCACTTGTTATTTGATGCCGTAACAGATGAAAGCAAAAATCTTAAGTCTTAACCACCTTATCCACCTGTCCTGCTGCCTTCAAGATGTACAGCAAGATCCCTCTGATCCTTTGTACTTCCCAGAGTCTTAACATTCATTGTGTATTCCCGTGTTTGTTAATCCTCCCAGAATAGATTAAATGTCATTTGCTTTTGTGTCCATCTGACCGGCTCATCTATATCATCCTGTAGTCAAAGGCTTTCCTTCTCGCTATTTACCACACTAACAATTTTCATGACACCTGCCAACTTACTGCTCAGATCTCATGCGTTCATACCTATATCATTAAGGGACCCAACACCAAACACCAGTATATTGCTGGACACTGAAGTCACAACAAAAGACTTTGACCATCGCATTCAGCCTCCTGTTCCGAAGTCAATTTGGATCCAATTTGTTAAATGGCCCTGAATCCCATTGGCTGTTTCTTTTTTGACCATTCCCCATATAAGACTTTGTCAACCACCTGATTGAAGCCCATGTACTACTCTCATCTACACGTGTAGCCATCTCCTTGAAACTTCAATCAAATCTGTAAGACAAAATCTCTCACTGACCAATCCATGCTGATTATCCTTAATTAATCATTGACTTATCAAGCGGATATTAATTCTGTCCCTCTAGAATACATTCTAATAGTTTCCCTACTGCACATGTTAGACTCACTGACTTCAGCGAGTCACTAGACCCACTTTTTGCATTTAATTCCCCCCACCTCCCCGGCCACAATTCCCACCCAGTAGCACCAGTAATTCCCTTCTCATTACAGTTCATGGGCAACCCATCAGATGTTGTATAAGCCTCATGTTCCCCAGAAGCACATCCAATAATCCAGGAGTCTAAAGCTCTCTCTCCTGCACCAACTCTTCAGTCACATTTCAGCTGCTCAATCCACCTATTCCCATGCTCACGAGCACATGCCATCAGCAGTATTGCAGCAATGATAACATTTCAGGTAGTGCTTTTCAATTTGCTCCTTATCTCCCTAAAATCTTATCTGTCTTTCTACTTACGTCATTGGTACAGATGTTAACTACAACCTCTGACTTTTTGTCCTCCCGCTTCAGTATACCCTGTTGCTGTTCAGAGATACCCTTGATTCTGGGCTAAGGGAGGCAGCACACAATCCTGGCGTCACGTTACCCTGTAGCTGCTCCAGAGATACTTGTTGTGTGTGGCCCTTTGCAATGGGGTGGCATGGTGACACAGTGGTTAGCACTGCTGCCTCACAGCACCAGGGACCCAGGTTCAATTCCTGCCTCGGGTGACTGTCTGTGTGGAGTTTGCATATTCTCCCCGTGTCTGCGTGGGTTTCCTCCGGGTGCTCTGATTTCCTCCCACAGTCCAAAGATGTGCAGCTCAGGTGAATTGGCCATGCTAAATTGCCCAGTGTTAGGTACATTAGTCAGAGGGAAATGGGTCTGGGTGGGTTACTCTTCGGAGGGTCGGTGTGGACTTGTTGGGCCGAACGGCATGCTTCCACACTGTAGGTGATCTGATCTAAGATACCCTTGATTCTGGGCTTAGGGAGACAATCCTGGTGTCATATCTACAGCCACGAAAGCTGTACTTGTCACTAATGAGTATCTTGCTACTATAGCTCTCCCTTTTTGCAACCGACGTGTGCAAGCTGGGCTCTGGCTCCACTCTTCAGAGAAACTGTCACTCTCACCTGTTTTTCCAGCACTAAAAAAACCTGTTCTTCAGCAAGATGCACTGAACCTGACTACTTGCAAGCCTCCCTTCTGACTGGTCACCCACTGCATTTATACAGTCTACGCCTTCACTGCTGCTACCAGGGTGTCAGCACATAACTCCCACAACAATCTTTGAACCTTTTCCTATCTCTTCATTCCACCCAGAATGTCTCCAGTGACTGCTACCTATCTGGCCTTCTACCCTTCGTTGCCATTGAAATTAATTGATCCTTAAGTATGTTGGTTTCTCCCTGTGCTGTGTTTTTAGAAGGATTTAGTCCTATACTCATAACACTGAATGGAGAGAGGAGGAATACTGCTGTTGAATGAGCAAGTGTTCACTTGAAAATGAAGTATATTATTGTCGGGGTGACTGAATTAGGAGGTGCAGGTTAATGGCTGGCTTGTCTGTGATAGGGTTTGATTTTGACCCATTTCGTGACAGTTTGCTCCAGTCATCTTTTGTCTTCTGGGTGTGGGCTCACCAGTTGAAAGTATTAAAATTGTGAGGCTTCAGTAAGCATGGCCCTCCATTATTTTTCTTTGACTCCCCTTGCCTTCTCTTGACTGCGGTGGCGTGTTGGCATGCTATTGGCTAGCTTGGAAACCACCTCACTATGCACTGGTGATCAACTGAATCCAGTACGGATATAAGATGGTGCCAGGTCGCTGTTCGTCCACAAACCTACACAAGGGTCTCTGACAGGTTCTTGAACTTTTGTAGGAGGAATTATTTTAATCAGGAGAGGCAGTGGACATGAGGCGGGAATGTACCCTTCAGTCTCTCCCTCTCCCTCTCCCTCTCCCTCTCCCTCTCCCTCTCCCTCTCCCTCTCCCGTTTCACCTCAATATTTATCTGAACCTGTAACTTCTGTTCCAAAGATGGATTAGGATAGGGAGCTAGTCCATGTTTTCTGCTTGCAGTTATTTTCTAGTGACTTACTTTAAAAACTCATTGTTCATTGGCCGATCCAGCGTTTTTGCCTATCCCTACGTGCCCCTCAGAAGGTTTTGGTGAGCTGTCTTCTTGAACCACTGCAGTGCTGTGGGCTGACCCACAATGCCCTGAGGCAGGCAGTTTCAGGATTTTGACTCCGCGACAGTGAAGAAACGATTGTTGTGTTTCCAAGTCAGGATGATGTATGGTTTGGACGGGAATTTGAAGGTGGTCGTGTTCCCATGTATCTGCTGTTTTCGTCCTTCCCAGTGGAAGTGGTCATGGGTTTGGAAGGTGCTGTTTGAGGATCTTTGGTGAATGTCTGCAGTGCATCTTCCAGATAGTACACACTGCTGCTACTGAGTGTCAGTGGTGGAGGGAGTGGACGCTTGTTAATGCAGTTCCAATCAAGCGGGCAACTTTGTCCTGGATGGTGTCCAGCTTCTTGAGTGTTGCTGGAGCTCCATCCATCCAGGCAATTGGGGAGTATTCCATCACACCTCACACTTGATTTCTGCCCTATAGATGACAGACAGACTTTGGGGAGTCAGGAGGTGAGTTACTCGCTGGAGTATTCTTAACCTCTGACCTGCTCTTGTAGCCACAATACTTACCTGGTTAGATCAGTTCAGGTCAATGATAACCCCCAGGGTGTTGATGGTGAGGAATTTGCAAGTGGTAATGCCATTGAATGTCAAGGGACAATAGCTAACTTGCATCTTGTTGAAGGTAGTAATTGCTTGGTAATTATGTGGTTGTAAACGTTCTTTGCTACTTGTCAGCCCAAGCCTGGATATTGTCTCGATCTTGCATTTGGGCATGTGTGACTTCAATATCAGAGGAATCGCGAATGGTGCTGAACATTGGATAATCATCAGTGCATATCTCCATTTCTAACCTTATGATGGAGGGGAAGTCATTGATGAAGCAGCTGAGGATGATTTGGGCAAAGACACTATCCTGAGGAACTCCTGCAGTGATGTCATGGGGCTAAGATGATTGACGTTAAACAACCACAACCACAACCACCTTCCTTTAGATTACATTACAGTGTGGAAACAGGCCCTTCGGCCCAACAAGTCCACACCGAAGCGCAACCCACCCATACCCCTACATTTACCCCTTACCTAACACTACGGGCAATTTAGCATGGCCAATTCACCTGACCTGCACATCTTTGGACTGTGGGACGAAACCGGAGCACCCGGAGGAAACCCACACAGACACTGGGAGAACGTGCAAACTCCACACGGTCAGTCTCCTGAGGCGGGAATTGAACCCGGGTCTCTGGCGCTGTGAGGCAGCAGTGCTAGCCACTGTGCCGCCCACATACTTGGCCCCCTTCGTGGCCAAGTATGACTCCAAACACAGACAATATTTTCCCTGATTCTCATTGACTTCTATTTTGATAGGGCTGTTCAAGGCCAATCTCTGTCAAATGCAGCCTTGATGTCAAAGGCAGTCGCTCTCGCCTTAACTCTGGAAGTCCACCTGATAGCCAATGTCCTCTCACACAGAATAAGTGTAGTATTGAGCTCAACTTGAATTGAAATGTGATTGACCACACTGGGCTCACAGTTGAAGGGCTGTTCCATGGATAGGTACTAGAGGTTTACAGCTTTCCATACCTCAGCACTTTTTTAGGTGGAAAATGGAGTCAAGTGATTGCAAAAGTAGTGGCAAATAAGTTTCTACATGAAATAGCGCACTTTAAAATAAGCTCATAAAGGGAGATGTGTGCTTGACATGTATCAAGAGCAGGTATGTGTTTTAAGTGGGTCTGAAAGAACAGGAATAGATTCTGTTTAACCCCTGGAATCAGCTCCATCCTTGATTTTAGATTACAGCTGATCTGAATCTAATGCTATTTACCCAGCTTAATTCTAAACTGGCCTTGTGGCAGTGAAGTTGGTAACGTGACATATATTGCTTTTAAGTCAAGACAAGTCTTATGTCTTAAAAGCTTCTCCTTGCTCTGCTGGAGGCATGCCCAAAGCTATTCCACCGGGGAAATGCTTTTGAGGTTTAAAATTTGTACATCTGTGATACTTAGGCTCACGGTGATGTTTAATATAAAGTTTTAAATGCCACAATGTCCAGTTTGTACTTTTTCTTTTGCAGATGCAATTGAATGCAAACAAATTGTTCCAAGAAACCAGGTTTTCACATACTAAGTTATATATGGAGCCATTAACATAGTAAAGCACCCTAAACAGCTAATAATTGATACCAGGCCATAGAAGGAGATACGAGGGCAAGAGTCCAAAGGAGCATCGTAAAGGAAGAAAGAGGTAGACAGTGATGCTCCCTGTTCGAAGAGTAGTGTCTCGAGGAAAACTCCTCTTAAAGTTTACTGTTTATGGCTGTATTTTTTTTAAATGTGCAGTTCCTTCCAAAGTTTTCCCATGAATGGGCCTGTGTATGGTCTTTGATCCAGAAGCAGGCCAGCGCAGTACTTTTCAAGCTGCTGAAAATGCACAGTTCAGTGGGAGCATCGGTGGAGAAATGGGGAGGATTTTTTAGAATGTGGCGTCTTGGTTGTTGAAAGTGCAATTAAAATTGGGCT
Organism: Chiloscyllium plagiosum; assembly: GCF_004010195.1. Taxonomy (NCBI): domain Eukaryota; kingdom Metazoa; phylum Chordata; class Chondrichthyes; order Orectolobiformes; family Hemiscylliidae; genus Chiloscyllium; species Chiloscyllium plagiosum. Next base: position 1,595,066 of record NC_057728.1, on the reverse strand, counting down.
CTACAAGAAGCCAGAATTCTGAGAGTTCAGGGCTCGAGGAGGGCCGAAAGACATTGCAGGCATAGAGTATCATGTGTACACTTCACAATCGGAGTGTTACTGTGAGTGGTGACATTGATTCATAGGATTGGCATTCTTACGCAAGTAGAAAGGAAATGGTTGCAGACAGAACTTTGCATCCCCAAATGATGGCTATGCAGCAAGACTCATGGAACTTTTCTCCTCCTGTTTTCTCGCTGTTTTGAAACCCTTCTTGGTTTGTAGTAAAATGCTTCATATTGTCTATTTAACCAGGTCTGGAACATCAAGCAGATGATCAAGTTAACTCAGGAGCATATTGAAGCCCTGCTGGACAAGTTCGGGGGGGACCATAATCCACCCTCTATCTATCTGGAGGTGAGTGCAAATAATTACTAAATACCCTGTGACATTGGCTGTCGTTAGTTGGTGACTGATCTTTTTCTGGAAGATGCAAAAAAGGAACCGTTGCAAAAGAATTCTGTGCGATTCTCTTTCCTATTGGTGGACAGGTGAAGCTTGAGGGGACAAAGTTGGATGGTCAGTGTTGACATTGCCATTTATAATGTCAATGCATAAAGCTGACAATGATTAGTATTACTTACTGTACCATATTAACTGTGACTATGTAGTCACTGCCAAATGTGAATTAGTTCTTTAAATATATATCATTGGCTGGCGTATCTTTTAATCTAGCTTCAACCTGAGCCGTTTCACTAATTTTTTGTTTGGTTGTTTCCTTTTTCAGACTGACAAAATCCTTCTTAAACTCATTGTAAAACCACGTTATGTTTTCTCTTTTTCCCCCAAATGCTCCCTTGCCATCCGGTTATTAGCAAAGCCTGTCCCCTATTTGCTACCTTTGGCATTTTGATCTGCATACTTGCTTATCTATAAAACCATCTTGAATGCATGAAGCTGTTCCTCATAATATTGCCTCCTACACTCAGTCATCAGAAAAGTGATGGAAGGTCGTGTTGACAGTTCTATACACTGCCAGTCACTCACCATTAAATTACTCATTGATGCTCCATCTAAATTCCATTATAGCTTTGGCCCAAACATGGGCAATGCAGCTGAATTGAAGAGATGATTCCCTAGTCAGTTTGAAGTAACTGGTATCTCCAGTGACTGGAGTCCTGCGTTACACAGGAAGGAGGTTATGATTATTGGAGGCCAATTATGTCAACTCAGGACATTGTTGAAGTTATTTTGGAAAAACTGCAGCCATTGTTTACGGGCCCTGCTCCAAACTCCATTCCTTAGCAACTCCATTTCATCCTCTGTCTGGCAACAGGTTGAGATTATCAGTCTGTGTGCAATATTAGTGTCACATTTGATTCCAAGTAGAGCTGTTGACGACATTTGCACCATCTATTTCCACCTTCACAATGTTGCTCGCTTCCAGTGTGTGACCTTCTCCCATCTCAGCCTGAATACTGCTGATAGCTTCGTCCATGCCTTTACAACTTTCATATTCAATTTTACAAACACCTTTTATGGTGGTATAGTGGTAATGTCACTCAACTGATGGCCCAGACTAATATTTCTGGGGGCATGTGTTCAAATCCCAATGTGGCAGATGGTGTAATATGAATTTATTAAAAATCTGGTCTAATGGTAACCCTATAGCCATTGTTGAGTGGTGTAAGCACCCATCTGATTCACTGATGCCCTTTAAAGGACGGAAATCTCCTATCCATACCTTGGGGGTGGCATGGTGGCTCAGTGGTTAACACTGCTGCCTCTGAGCACCAGGGTCCCAAGTTCGATTCCAGCCTCGGGCGACTGTCTGTGTGGAGTTTGCACGTTCTCCCCGTGTCTGCGGGCTCCAGTTTCCTCCCACAGTCTAAAGATGTGCAGGTTAGATGAATTGGCCATGCTAAATTGCCCACAGTGCTAGGTGCATTATTCAGAGGGAAATGGGTCTGGGTGGGTTACCCTTCGGAGGGTTGGTGTGGACTGGTTGGGCTGAAGGGCCTGTTTCTACACTATAGGCAATCTAATCCAATCTAACTTGTGTATCCAGATCCACAGCAATGTGGTTGACTTCGAAATGTCTCCTGGGCAATAAATGCTGACTTAATCAGTGACATCGACATTGTATCAGTAAATTAAAAAAAAAATCATGCTTCTGAATTCTGCTCTGTCTAAAGACCATCCAAAACTCTGCTGCTCCTTAACTCCCAACAAATTCCTCCATCACTGTGTGTTAACTGACCTATATTGAATCCTGGTCAAGAAGCATCTTGATTTTAAACTATCCTTATTTTCAAATCCTGCATGGCCTCACCCGTCATTAATTCTAATTTCCATCCATTCTCCTCCAAGGTAACTGTGCTCATCCGTTCTGGCTTCTTGTACTTTTCCAATCACCCTTTCTCTACCATTGGTGATTGTATCTTCAGTTGCCCAGGCCCCATGTTTGAGAATTCCCTCTCGACATCTCTCTGCCTCTCTCTACCTAGCTTTACTATTTTAAAACAAGTCTTAAAAGCTTATCTTTTAGAAAAGACTTCTGATCACCTGACCATTGATATTTTTGTATCTTAGTGCTCTGTAAATTTTAAATTGTAGTTGAAGTCGTCAAGTTGGAGTCCTGGGCCCATGAGTTTTGCAGCCATTTCATCAATGACCTTCTGTCTGCAATAACAGCACAGTGGCCAGTATCCTGTCAGCAGGTCACCCTTTATTTACACGTGGAAAGTCCTTGATACTGCCTCCCTCAGGCATCTCTGAGTGAACAGAACCTTTTGATTCTCCTGTTTGTATCTGTCAGCCAGGGCTCCCTGAGTGGGGCTGTTAACCTGGTCCAATCAGGGAACTCCTATTCTGAGGTTACCTTGATGTTGTTACAGTCACTATATCCCTCCCCCTCTGAATCAGAGGATAGAGGTGGATTTGTTTTTTGTTGCTTCTCCTGGGTAATTTTAGCACCCGGTCAGGTCCCGCCAACTCTGCCTCTGATGTGGATGGAGTGTAACACACAGCTCACCTCTTGTGCCCGGAGGGTCTGGGAATAAATTCATTTTCTTCTTCAGGCAGCAAAGGCATCAAAGTGGCAACATCTAGCATGTCCATCTCCGATTCCAAGATAGTCTCAACAATTAGTTGAGGAACTGGGCACATTTTGATCCCACACTGATTGTGAGTTTGCAGCTCCTATATGGTCCATGTGCCTGTTCAGGACTGTTCTCGCGCTCTCTCTCTCTCTCGCGCTCTCTCTCTCTCTCGCGCTCTCTCACGCGCGCTCTCTCTCTCTCTCTCTCGCGCTCTCTCTCTCTCTCGCGCTCTCTCTCTCTCTCACATTGACTCACACACACACACCACTGACTCTCGCATGCGCTGACACACACTCGCTCTCACTCTCACACTCTGCCCAGACCATTGGATAATGGATGATACAGAGCTGTTCTTGTTTGTCATATACCATGTAGGACTTCAGGAAATACTCAAATTTCCTGCTAATAAATGGTCTATTATCTGTGACCAACACTTCCTGCAGTCTGTGTATTGTAAAAGATGTTCACAGCTTTGCTATCTTCATCCCCATGTTTGATGAATGAACTCTATTGAGTTCATTTGAATTTTGAGTGGGCATCCACAATGACTGAGAACATTGACTCGGTTAAAAGGACCTGCATAGTCGATGTGGAACTAAGTCCGGGATTTACCCAGCCATTCCCACAAATGTGGGGAGCTGCTGGTGGTGATTTGTGTACTTGGCACTCTGAGCACTGCCCCACCAATGTAGCTATGTCTGCATCCACCTCTGGCCACAAGGCATGACTTCTCGCCAACCTCTTCATTTTGGAAACCCCTGGGTGACCCTGATGGAGTTCAGCCAGTATCTGGTGGTGACCTTTGCTCAGGATCATCATTCTTGCTTCTCGTTATAATATGCCATCCTCGCCGTGATCTGGTCTCTCTAGGTCCTGAAAGGTTTCATTTCTGGTTGTGATGGCCCTTTGGTTCCTCCCATCACCACCAGCTGTTTCAGTTTTGCCAGGACTGGATCTTTCTGCATCCAAAACCTGATATTGTCAGCTGTGACTGGAAGGGTGTCCAGACAAGTTAAACTCCTTCAGACTTGTCCACCGGTGGTGTATCTGCCAGTGGGAGGCAGCTCAATACATCCATATTTGCTACATGCCCTCCTGGTTGATGTTCCAACTGTGAATTATATGTGCTTGGTATTAGAGCCCATAACTGATTTCAGCCTGAAACATTGGGTGGCACTGCCTTGTCCTCTTTAAGTAAACTTAGCAGGGTTTGTGCTCCATTATTATTACAAATTTACGTCTATAAAGGTATTGGTGGAACTCCTGCCTCCAAATATGACCATCAAACCTTCCTTCTCTATCTGGGCGTATTTCTGCTCTGCATTAATCAAAGTCTTGGATGCATACATATTGAGGCCTTTCTCTCCATTGGGCCACCTGTCAGCCAATACTACCCTAATGCCATACAGGGAGGCATTGCATGTCAGTACCAGATCTTAAGATTAGATTAGATTTCTTAGTGTGGAAACAGGCCCTTTGGCTCAACAAGTCCACACTGACCCTCCGAAGAGCAACCCACCCAGACCCGTTCCCCTACATTTACCCCTTCACCTAACACTATGGGCAATTTAATGTGGCCAATTCACCTAACCTGCACATATTTTTTGGATTGTGGGAGGAAACTGGAGCACCTGGAGGAAACCCACGCAGACACTGGGAGAATGTGCAAACTCCACACACATAGTTGCCTGAAGCAGGAATTGAACCTGGGTCCCTGGTGCTGTGAGGCAGTAGTGCTAACCACTGTGCCACCCATCTTGCTTGGGAACAGCTGTTTCTTCACTTGCCTGATGGTTATGGCCTAGCTACATGACCATTTGCAATGGTGCCAGGATGGAGGCCTGGTTATGTATGACCTTTCTGTAATAATTCACCAGCCGAAGGGGACGACCTAAGCTCTGGTACAGACATGGGATCACCCTCACGTTATATTCCAATGGGTGTAACCTGACCTTGTTGACTCGGTAGCACAAATCGGTCATTTGGTATGCCTGGAACATACATTTTTCCCTTCTAAGGCATACACCTGCTTGGGAGAAATGTCTAAGGACTATGTCCAAATTAGCTAAGTGTTCCTTATTGGTATTTCATGTTATTAGCATGTCATCTAGATAAGTGGCGATCTGAGGTAGACCTTGTAACACATTCTCCACTGTCCCCTGAAAAATTGCACGGGCTGATGATACCCCAAATGGCAGTTTCGTATATTGGTGCAAACCCTTATGGATATTAATTGTAGCATACGTTTGGAAATCCTTACCTAACCTCAATTACAGTTACAAGTACGTATGTCTCATGTCCAGCTTTATGAAGGAAACCACCCCTTGACTGCATTCAGACAGCCATTTTCTAATTAAAAATATATTTAGCCATTCAAGGTAAATCTTTCTCAACCAATTTCGACCTATTCATCTTGGGCCCGAACCTTTTGCCACAATCCTCGATAATTGAATGAGCTGCTTCTCATACGAGACTGGAACAGAAGTTGTACTATTAATCTATAGGGGTTCCTGGTACAGGCTCGCAGTCTGTCTGAGGTCTTACACGGACATAAGGGTTGGAGTCCAGAGGGAATTTTGTTAAAGACTGGTTCTACGATCTCTGATATAGCTGCACCTGTATCAAGCTCCATTTGAACTGGGTGACCATTTGATTGGTTCTGATTTGAATGTTGCAAAGTAACTTAACTGTTCCAAGCCGCATGTAGATTGACTTTCCAGGGTGTGCACTGTCTGAATACCGCTCTATGAGTTCTCTTACTCTGTTTAGGTGTAGTGGGATTCTTGCTGTCTCAGGTCTGCATACCAGCAGCAACTACAATGACTTGCTGGCCCAGATGCTGAAGAATCTTATAACCATTTGGCCGAGGCTTGGTTTGTTTTGGGGTTTTGCTGTGGGCTGACCTAGGATCCCTCTGTCCTGGATGAGACTATGCAATTGTCTTTACTCAAGTAGTGTTCTCCAAGCTCAGTAGAACTGGTGAGGGTGTTAGAATACCCTGTGATCCATGTACTCCACCTGCTGTATTTTCCAAATACAAAGCCAGTTGTCGTGCCTGTTTGAAATCCAGTTGGATTTCAGCTAATCGGTGCATGGTTACATCCTTAATCGAACTCTGAACCACTGAACTAACTCCACAGAGGTGTGTGCCCCATCACCAAGTCACCCTTTACTTGTACGTGGAAAGATCTTGATACTGGTCCAGCTCCCTCAGAGCCAGGTCTCCGAGTGAACAAGATTTCTGACAATCCTGTTTTTTTTCTTGTCTTACTCCTGTTTGGTTTTTTTTACTCCTGTTCTTTTTTTCTTTTTTTTTTGACACTCTTGTCTTTTTGTTTTCCCTTTTTTTTTAAAACCCCCACACTACTGCCTAACTATGGTAGTGCTTATTTTTTCCTCAGCACCCATGTTGTGTCTGCAGGTGTGACAATCCTGTTTATATCTGTCAGCCAGGGCTCCCTGATTGAGGCTGTTAACCTGCTTCAATCAGGGATCTCATATTCTGAGGTTCACCTGGCTGACCCCGTTACAATCACCATGCTGTACGTTCTAAGATCCGAAGTAGGGATGTTCCCTGATGACTGCACAATGTTCAGTACCATTCGCTACTCCTCAGATACTGAAGCAGCCCTTGTCTATATCCAAACAATCTTCCGGCTTGAGCTAAGAGTTTGTACACACAAGATCCAGAAAATTACAACTCCAGCAAGAGAGAATCTAGCTACCTTCGATTTATATTCAGTGATACATCTTCAGAATCACCCACTAATATCGCCTCAGTGATTACCGTTAACGAAGACCTGAATGGGGTCTACCACAGAAATATTTGGGCTACAGGAGCAAGCCAAATACTGGGAATGATACAGTGGACAATTCACTCCCTGGGGCATTTTCATCTGTATTGTCCAAGTCAGCGATGTGGTGGCATATTCACAAATTGTCTGAATATGTGCCTGGGTCCAACACCACTCGACCCTGCACAAAGCAACCAGCTTGAACAGCAACCATCTATGGCTTAAACTTCCTGCACCTTGGCACACAATGAGCATTGTTCTCAAGGTGCAATGCAGCCACCAGGGACACATAGACAGCGCCTTTCAAACCTGTGACTTCCCTTCTCTGGAAGGACAAGGGCAGCATACAGGGGTGAACGTCACCAGCTGCACCTCTGAGCACCTAACACCTGCATGCCGAGGTCTCCGAGCCGCACTTCATCCTTGATTCGGAAATAGGTTGCCTTTCCCTTCTCTGTCGCTGGGTCCCTCTGCAATCACCTCCTTAACTGCAGTGTGGTTATCCCCTGCATCAGCCAAACTGCAGGTATTCAGGCAGCTGGCTCACCAGGCACCATCCCCTTGCTGAATGTAAATAGATCAGGCAATAAATGCCAGTTGAGCCAGCGATGCCAACATCCCAAGAACAATTAAATGAATCATGTGGAGGATGTTCTTTGATTGCCTTTGAGAGATGGATAGATGTGTTTTTTTATGATTGAATTCAAAGTTGAGCATTTTAGGAGGTGAAAGTATATTTTCTTCAACTCCACACCCTTTTTACTTGTTTCATTCATAAACGTGCGAACATTTGCACAGGGTTTGATGACAACTGAAATTAGAAATTTGACTAAGTGGCTATGCATGTAGACTGAGCTTAATTCACACGGCTTGTTGCCTTTCCTTGCTTGGCTCAGACAATAGAAAGGCCTAAACTAGGTTTCAGGGCTGCGAGGTCCCCAGGTGTCCTGGGCCGGCGAGCTGGGGGTTCCCCAGGCGTCCCGGGAAGGCGGGCCGGGAGTTCCCCGGACAGTTTGGGAGTCTGGCCTGTGAACATTCCTGATGAAGAGCTTCTGCCCGAAACGTTGATTCTCCTGCTTCTCTGATGCTGGCTAACTGGCTGTGCTTTTCCATCACCACACTTTTTGACTGTGAATATTCCCTTTGACTTTGAGCTCCTCTATTTCGTGAATGGATGAAAATATTCTGATGCTGTTTTGAAACACTTGCACATGCCCCACCGAACAGATTTCTCCCTCTAACTGAAGTGCCAATCCCAGCACTGAGTTCTTCACACACTGGATTGCTGTTTACCCTGTTGTCTTTGCTTTGCTGTCTGAATCCAGTTACCCAGGTATTACATTCCTTCCATCTGACATTCTTTCTAACAGAGCTGTTTTGTTGATGGCTAATTCCCACCTTTGTATAATCTCCATCCAGACCCACCTATGTCTTTTGACTGTCATTCCCAACCCGGTTCCCTCATTTCTTGTTTGCTGTCCCCTCTTTGCTCCAGGGCACTGCTGTACAGAGCCATATTGTTGGGCATTGTGTAGGAATACTGGTCTCCATGTGCTAGACAACTCACACTGTCAATGGACCTTTTGGCCACTAACAATCTGAGAGAAGTACAATTTTTTTAAAAAAACTACCGAGGAGGAAAGTGCTGCCTGTGGCTCAGTTTTCTTTCCAATTGCAGGACTAGAGTGATGACTTTGGTTCACCTGTTGTATCTTGGCTGCATGAGCGCTCAATTCTCTCTGTTTATTGGGATGCTTTGAGCACTCTGATGTGTTGAGATTCACGTTCTCACCACTGATAAAATACGATTGACCTGACTTTGCTGTGACCAATAGAAATATAGTTGCATTAGGTTGTTTCTTTGTTATGAGGGGGAAGTTTAGTCTCTTATGTGGGCCGTTCGTTGCCAGATTTCTGTAACTGTGTGTCTGCGTGCATGTTGATTCCAAGTACTCGGTGTGGGATGAAAGTTAAAAATCTCACAACACCAGGTTATAGTCCAACAGGTTTAATTGGAAGCACACTAGCTTTCGGAGCGACGCTCCTTCATCAGGTGGTTGTGAAGGACACAATTGTAAGACACACAATTTATAGCAAACATTTACAGTGTGATGTAACTGAAATTATACATTGAAAAATACCTTAGTTGTTTGTTAAGTCTCTCATCTGTTAGAATGACCATGTTAGTTTCACTTCTTTCATATGTAAATCACAAAATGTTTTTTAACAGTTACATTCTCAGGGTAACTGTAACAATTGATGTCAGCGCAGGTAAGATGCTGAGATGTTAAAGGTGTTGGCCTCCTGTGTTCCCTCTCTGCTTTTCAGCCTTTGTTGTACTAATCCCCATGCTGTCAGAGATGAAGAAAGAGCAGCAAATTTTCATTGTTGCTTTTTTTTTTTTGCAGCTTAACTCGCTCAAAGTAGCAATGCTGGTTAATGAGGTTTTTTTTCTTCTTAAAAAAGAAAAGCAAATCTTGAGCTTAATTTCCAGAGGCATCGCAGGGAAGGTTTGTTAAACATATATAAAGATCACTGTGCTTGGTTCCAGTCTTCATATTATCAACTGGCTATAGAGGCAATGGAGAACATAGGAACTTGGAGCAGGAGCAGGCCACTCGGCCCTTCGAGCCTTTTCCACCATTCAACATGATCATGGTTGATTCTCTATTTCCCTTTTCTCCCCATATCCCTTGATGCTTTAGCATCTAAAATGTACCTGTGTCTTTCTTGTGTGCATTCAGTGATTTCATAGCCTTCTATGGTCGAGAATTCCACCCTTGGAGTGAAAAGAATTTTCCTCCTCTCAGTCCTAAATGGTCTGCCCCATATTTCAAAGAACATTACAGTGCAGGTGCAGGAACAGGAACAGGCCCTTCAGCCCTCCAAGCCTGTGCTGATCCAGATCCTCTATCTAAACCTGTCGCCTATTTCCTAAAGGTCTGTATCCCTCCGCTCCCTGCCCATTCATGGATCTGTCTAGATACATCTTAAACATCATTCCCACCCCTACCACCTCCGCTGACAACACATTCCAGGCACCCACCACCTTCTTCGTGAAGAACTTTCCCCCTATATCTCCCCTAAACTTTTCCCTTCTTAATTTGAACTCATGACCCCCTAGCAATTAAGTCCTCCACTCTGGGAAAAAGTTTCTTGCTATCCACCCCTGTCTACACCCCTCATGATTTTGTAGGCCTCAATCAGGTCCATCTCAACCTCCCTCTTTCTAATGAAAACAATCCTCATCCACTCAACCTCTCTTCATAGCTAGCACCCTCCATACTAGGCAACATCCTGGTGAACCTCCTTTGCACCCTCTCCAAAGCATCCACATCCTTTTGGTAATATGGTCATTTCCTGTTACTGTGTCCTTTGTTTCTTGATTCCCCAATCGGGGAAAATTGTTCTCCCTGTGTGTTGTCTCTCCGGCTCGGATGGCATTTTGAACATTTCAGTTGGATCTCGTTCTTCTCTCAACCCTAATGAATGCAGACCCAGTCGAACCAGTCTGCCATCTTTGGTGTCATTGTATTGATCCTCCATTGCACTCCCTTCAATACAAATCGTCAGCAATTTAAATCATAGAATCCCTACAGCATGGAACCAGGCCATTCAGCCTATTGGGTTCATACTGACCCACCAAAGAGCATCCCACCCAGACTTACTGCAACCCTGCATTCCCTATGCCTGATCTATATAGCCTGCACATCCTTGAACACTATGGGCAATTTAGCATGGTAAATCCATCTAACCTGCGCATCCTTGGACTGTGGGAGGAAACCAGAGCACCCGCACAGACACTGAGAGAATGTTTGTGTGGAGTTTGTACAATCATCTGAGGCTGGACTCGAACCTGGGACCCGGCACTGTGAGGCAGCAGTGCTAACTACTGAGTCATGTGCTGCCCTTTTTCCCAGTATATCCTTTTCTAAGTAGGTAAAGATTGTATGTAATTCTCTAGGTCTGGCCAATGTGTAACTATAGTCAGACATCTTTACTTCTGAACTGAAATCCTCTTGCAAGGTGCAAGAAGCATTCATGAGAATTATATCTGAACTGAGAGGTTGCATCTTGAGGCTACACTGAGGCTCTTTTCTCCAAAAGAGAAAAGGTTCTACAGCTATTCTGTTTGGGGATATAGTTAGATAGATGTGAAAGAAATGTTTCCATTTTTGTGGAGACCAAAATTAGGGGTCATAAAGAAAAGATATTAATGTTTCCATTAGTTGAAGTGTCAATAACAAGGGGCATAATTGTAAAATAAAAGGCAGAAGTTTTTGAGGGGATTTGAGGGAAACGTCTTTCAACCAGAGGGTAGTGTGGCTGTGAAACACACCGACTGTGGTAGTATTTGAGGCGAGAAACGTACTTGGACGAGCACTTGAAGTATCATAACATTCAAGGCCGTGGGCCTAGTGTGGGAAAGTGGTACAGACTAAAGGACTTCTTCTCTTCTGTATAATTCCACAATTCTAATAGAGAGTTTAGTGGGAACCAGTTCCTCAAAGAGTTGTTGCAATGTGGATCTCACAACCGTAGGCAGTAGTTGAGGCATTTAAGGGGAAGCTAGATAGTTGCATGAGAGAGAAAGGAATAGGGGCTTTTGTTGATTGGGCTAAGAAAACAGGGCTGTGAGAATGCTCCAATGGGGCAGAAGCACTGATATACTCCTGTTAAGATAAAGGATTTATTTCATAACATCGAACCACAGTGAGTTAAGAGTTGATATTGAAATCTATTCATGGCTGCTCACCAGTCCGATATCCTCCTCAACCTCAAAGAGTATAAAATACAAAGGAATGGCATTTGTATATCCATTGTACGTTCAGACTACTGGATTCAGCTTTGACCCATCTCGGGATGTTATATCAACCCTGAGGAGCTCTTTGTGGCACTGTGATAATGTCATAAAATCATACAGTGCAGAAGAGGCTCTTTGGCGCATTAAGTCTGTACCGTAAAAAATATATTGCTCCCTACACCAGTCCCACTTTCTGGCACTAATCCTATTGCCTTGAATATTATGACACTCCAAGTGCCCATCCAAGTATTTCTTTAAAGGGTATCAGGTTTCCTGACTCAACTGCCCTCCCCGAGGCAATGCCTTCCAGACCCCCACCACGCTGTGAGAAAGGTTTTTGTCTGAACCTCCTGTCTCCCACTTCTAAAGTTGTGCCTCCTTGTTATTAACCCTTCCACCAAGGGGAAAAGCTGCTTGCTATGCATCCTGTCCATGCCTCTCATAATCTTACACACCTCAATCTGCATCCCCCCAACCTCGCAACCTTCCCTACTCCGATGAAAGCAGCCCAAGCTATCCAGCTTCTTTTCGGAGCTGAAATGCTCAAACCCAGACAGCATCCTGGTGAATCTTCTCTGTAACCCCTCCAATGGAATCACATCCATATTGTTATGTTCTGATCTCTGAGCCAGAGGTCCAAGTGCCTCCTGTTCCAAAGGTGTTAAATCGCACAACTTGAATTGGTTGATTTAAAAAATATCTATAGTGACCTTGAAATGAATATAGAACTGATTCCCTTGAATTTGATACCAGTGTTTAAATGGGTTAAATAATAAGACGTTAGGCTGCAATTGTAGCTGGAGGAACTCAAGCAGGTCTGGCAGCATCTATCAAATCCCAGTGACTTCTCTTCAGAACTGACTGGGGCTGGAAAACGATGGGTTTTACTTCTATTAACAATGTGAACAGAGGAGTGAGTGGAACAAGTAGTGAGGATACCAAGAGTAAAAGACAGATCTGGGTTCAAGTAATGAAGAAGACATTTGGTACACTTGCCTTCATTGCTTACAGGAGTTGGGAGGTCATGTTGCAGGTCATTGGTTAGACCACTTTTGGAATATTGCTCTCCCTGCTATAGGAAAAATGTTATTAAACTGGAAAGGGTTCAGAAAAGATTTACAAGCATGTTGCGAGGGTTGGAGGATTTGAGCTATAGGGAGAGGTTGAATCGGCTGGGGCTGTTTTCCCTGGAGCATTGAAGGTTGAGGGGTGACCTTATAGAGGTTTATAAAGTCATGAGGGGCATGGATAGGATAAATAGACAAGGTCTTTTCCCTGGGACGGGGGAGAACAAAACTAGAGGGCGTAGGTTTAGGATGAGAGGAGAAAGATTTAAACGGACTTGAGAGGCAACTTTTTCATGCAGTGGGTGGTGTGTCTATGAAATAAGCTGTCGAAGGAAGTAGTGGAGTTGGGTAAAATTACAACATTTTAAAAGCATCTGGATGGGTATATGAATAGGAAGGGTTTAGAGAGATATGGGCCACATGCTGGCAAATGGGACTAGATTAATTTAGGATATTAAGTTGGCATGACGAGTTAGACTGCAGGCACTATTTCTGTGCTGTACAACTCTATACCTCTTTGACTCTAATCCCACCTGTTCCAGAGGTGTGTAATAACATCTCTGAACAGTTTGATTTGACCATATCTAACAAAATAGGATTGGAACTTGTGACCTTCAGATTGATAGTCCAGTACCATAGCTACCCATCTACCATGTCTAACTGTTGAGATGCTTGACGTATTTTTAAAAAAGCTCTATCGGGTCAGGATCGGGACTGATTGATTGAGCTGGAGCCAGTTGCTTGTCTGAGTGGCAGCATAATCACTATTGTCAGCTTAACACTGTCACCCAAAGTTAAAGTTATCCTCATTTTTAAAAAAATATCAAATAATTCTGCAGAGAATGTCATATGTGTCTGTGTATGAGATGTGGTGGTGGTGTTGTACAAATAGAGACTTTTAACATTTGTACATGGGATGTGAATTTCACTGACTAGCATTTATTGTCCTTTAATCGCTCTTGAGCATTGAATGTTGAATAATTGTAATGCTTTGCATGTTATTTGGTAATTCATGGTTTTGATAATTTAGGAGATTAGATTAAATTAGATTAAATTCCCTACAGTGTGGAAACAGGCCCTTCGGCCCAACCAGTCCACACCGACCCTCCAAAGAGTAACCCACCCAGACCCATTTCCCTCTGATTAATTGACCTAACACTATGGGGCAAGTTTACAAATCTGATGTGTTTCCCTGAAATCTGTCTTTGTCTCTCTCTGTCTCTCTCACACCCCCCAACATATTCCGCCTTTCCTCCCTGTTAAATAAATGAGGAGAAACTGGTTTGATGAACAAGAAAGTCATTAACCAGAGACCTCAGACATACGTTAGTCGGCAAAAGGTTTTTGTTATATGCAGAGTGTTATGATCTGCAATGTAAAACCTGATAGTGTGGTGGAAGCAGATGCAGTGATAACTCTCTAATGAGAGTGGGATTAGTACTTGAAGGGGAGACGTATGCAGGGCTATAGTGAAGACCAAGAAGGCTGGACTCATTGTGTAGCTTTCTCAAAGGCATGATAAACTGAATGAGCTGCTGTTACATGATTCACAGCTTAGTTAATTAGCTTTGGGGTTAAGTGGCACTAAGCGTGTTTCGGACAATTTGCACAGTTTAACGTGTTTGTAGGAGGCCTTCAAAATGATGCTTTATATCCAGTATATTATACACTGTTAAAAATCTACATGTCATCAACTGAAATGTATTGGGATGTAAATTATTTTAAATGATTAATTTCAGTTTAGCTTTGCTGAGCTGTTAAGAGGAATAGGATTACAGGGAAAAGGTAGGTGAATAGAATGAAGTAAATTGTTCATTTGGAAACCTGGCGCAGACTCGATATGCTGCACCTTCCACGCATGAGTACTTCTGTGATTGGGGAACATTTGCTAAAAATGCCCACCACGTCTCCATGTTAAGTAGCTTGTATTCTTTTCCAGGCTTACGAAGAATACACGAGCAAGCTGGATGCCCTGCAACAGCGTGAACAGCAATTGTTGGAGTCCATGGGGAATGGCACAGAGTTCCCAAACAGTAATCCCAGCCTGGCGGAGCTGATGGAACCCTGCACCCACCTCACTGTCACTCAGAATTGTCCGAGCCTATTACAGAACCCAAGCGACAGTTTGAGGGCCAACCCCAAATCTCCTCAGAAACCTATTGTTCGAGTCTTCCTGCCCAACAAACAGAGGACTGTGGTGAGTAAAAACAGTGAAGGGGGTGACATGAGATTCTGAGGAACAACTGCAGGGTAAGTTCATGAAGACTGGAAAACTAGAAGGTAATTTGTATTGTGGACCTGTGTGGACATAATACAAATATGTTTCCTTAACACCACCTACCTGCACCCACTATCATACCTAACCACTTGGAGCTCTTTCTTAAAAGTTGATTCTTTTTATTAATTTGGTTTTAACATCTCCATGTGCCCCTAGTGTTCCATCATTCGTCTGCCTGATTTACACGATTAAATGGGACCCCTTCACAATATTAATTGTGTCCACTGTGCCCCACTAAATGTGTCCACTATCCTGTGTCCTGCTACTAATGGTGTTTTCTTGTTCATCTACTCAGTGTACCCCACATAGAGGTTTGCTGAACCAAACCAGTGCTCAAATCAAATCAAACTGATTGGATTCCTGAGTTCCAATTTTGCTTATGATTACTCTCCTTTAATTTCCACACACTTTGAACTAACATTTTTTAAAAAGATCTGTAGATCAGGTTGATAAGTCTGTAAGTTAGCTCACTGAGCTGGAAGGTTTGTTTTCAGACGTTTTGTCACCGTGACTAGGTAACATCATCAGTGAGAGTCTCCGGTGAAGAGGGGGTGGCATGTCCCGCCTCTCTATTTATAGGTCTTGGTTTCTTCAGGTGGGTGATGTCATTTCCAGTTCTTTTTTCTTTCAAGGGGAGGTAGGTGGGGTCTAAATCGATGTGTTTTTTGACAGAGTTCTGGTTAGAATGCCAGGCCTCCAGAAATTCTCATGTCTGTCTTTGTTTTGCCTGTCCTAGGATGTGTGTGTTGTCCCAGTCAAAGTGGCGTCCTGCTTTGTCTGTGTGTTTGGAAACTAGTGATAGTGGGTTGTGTCTTTTTGGTGGCTAGTTGGTGTTCATGTATCCTGGTGGGAAGAAATTATCACTGGTTTCCATACATACAGACAAAGCAGGAAGTCACTTTGACTGGGACAACACACATCCTAGGACAGGCAAAACAAAGACACACATGAGAATTCCTAGAGGCCTGGCATTCTAACCAGAACTCCGTCAATAAATGCATCAATTTAGACCCCACCTACCTTCTCTTGGGGAAAAAAAAGTAACCGGAAATGACATCACCCACCTGAAGAAATCAAGACCTTTAAATAGAGAGGCGGGACATAGCTCCCGCACTTCAGCGGAGACTCTCACAGATGATGTGGTGACGAAATGTCCGAAAACAAACCTTCCAGCTTAGTGAACTAACTTACATCCAGACTTTGTGTGATACATATATTTGTGTTTAAGTCTTGACCTATTTGCTGGTTGAATTCAAGGCTTTATTCTTTCCTAATAAAATGATACCGCCAGACATCGCGACAGCTGCCCTTCCTCTTCACATCCCACATTGCCCCAGTGCCGAGTATCTCAGTGGGGGAGGAGATCAAGTTTGGCCGGTGGCGGCGGGGGAGGGGGGGGGAGGAGATGCGGGGAGAGGAGATCACATTTGGAGGTGGTGGGGAAATCTGGCTTTTGGGAGTTGCAGGGTGGAGGGTGTGAAATCAGGTT
>NC_057728.1:1566093-1578461 GCF_004010195.1 Chiloscyllium plagiosum | reverse complement strand
TAAGCTTGGGGAAGTTTTTTTGGGGGGTGCGAAGTCAGGCTGGGGTTGGGAAATCCAGTTACATTGGATTGGCGGAGGGGTTAGTCTGGGGAGTGGTGGCAGTCAGGCACTGGAAGGGGTGAAATCAGGCTGGAGGGAGGAAATCAGGCTTGGCTGTGTGGAGGTTGGCGGTGAATTGTGGGGTTGTGAGAATCCAGCTGGGTGGATCAGAAGCAGCCGGGAATCCGCGCATCTGATGGCGACAAGCTGGGGAGCAAAATGAAGGTCTGCAAAAGGCTACGTATATTGGTGGGTCGTGGCTTTACATTACAGAAGCCAGTCTAACAAAATGGATGTGGCACTTTCTGCTTCAGTTCTGCTGGTGAGGTTGCAATTAAACCATTCATCGCTGCCAAACCTGACTGTCACTTTTCAATAATGAATAAAGTGACAGTTTTTGTCAGATCACGAGACAGCCTGTGACTATTGATTTGAAGTTTAGACCCTTGCCTTTTTAATCAGATTGGATCATCTACCATTTTTGCTACTGACCACCTGACCCTCTGGGTTTCAATCCCTTTTGACATTTTCCCAGTCTTTTAACTTTCTCGTTCATCA
Source organism: Chiloscyllium plagiosum (assembly GCF_004010195.1). Taxonomy (NCBI): domain Eukaryota; kingdom Metazoa; phylum Chordata; class Chondrichthyes; order Orectolobiformes; family Hemiscylliidae; genus Chiloscyllium; species Chiloscyllium plagiosum. Next base: position 1,577,864 of record NC_057728.1, on the reverse strand, counting down.
TCCTCTCTGAACCTCAGTCCCTCTTGCCTTCTGGAAGATGATCCTTAAAACCTACCTATTTGACGAAACATTTGGTTCCTAATACATACTAATGTGACTCAGTATTATCCATTTTGCAGTGAAGAGCATTAGGAAAACAGAGTGGAGCCTTGAATACAGTCTCTGAATAGAGGGAGACCACTTAAAGCTGAGATAAAGAGGAATTTCTTCACTTGTGGGTAGACAGTGGTGTCGTGGTCAATGTCCTTTGACTAATAATCCAGATTAACCCCAGGTTCTGGTGAACCTAATAAAAATCTGAATTTTTCAAAAAAATATCCAGTTTAATGGCAGCCATTTAGTCATTGTTAATTGTCGTGAAAAGAAAACCTTATCTGGTTGGGTCCACATGTGACTCCAGGCCCACAGCAATATGGCTGACCCTTAACTGCTCTCTGGGCGAGAGCAATAAATGCTGGCCCAGCCAACAAAACCCACATCCCATGAGAGAATTTTTAAAATGTAGTGGGCAGTAAATCTTTGGATTTCTCTGCCTCAAAAGGGCTCAGTCTAGAGTATATTTGAGACTGAGTTTGATGGATTTCTAAATGTTAAAGATGTAAAGGATTTTGGGGATTGTGCGGGGAAGTGACATTGAGGTTGAAGGTGTGTCATGATGGTCGACCCTCCTTCTATTTCTAGGTCTTGTATTAAAAGTGTTAAATAAAAAAAGTCATTGTTTTTGGCCACCATCTCTCCCTAAGAGAGTGATAATGCTTGTGTATTTTTAATTAAGTTCTATGATTTTTTGTTCTCATTGTAGGTTATTGCCCCTAACCCTGAGCTTTGTTTTTCACTGACTCTGCCCATGCTATGTATTCACAACCCTCAACAGGCAGCATAGAACATTCAGAGCACAGATTGTGGACATTCAGCCTCTTTGTGTCTGTGCTGGTTGAAAATGTTTTTATCCAACGTATTCCCATCTTGCAGTTTGGTCTGCCAGCCTTTTAAGTTCCCACAGTTAGTGTATATGTAAATTTGTAAAAAGGTGTTCTGAGGATTTATGTCTTTTCATACAGTAATGAGTTCCAGATGATCTCGCCATTCTGTGAGTGAAAAAAAAATTCTCCTCAACTTCCCTCTAATCCCTTGTCCAATCTATTTGCCTCTGTACCTTCTGGCGATTGGTCTCCCCAGGAAGACTATTTACCGAGCAAACCGAAAGTATTAACTGTGTGTTTGTATCTCTGTTTCCTTCCCTCTCCTTCTCTGCCTCATTCTCTCTCCACCTTTACTACATCTTCCCCTTCCATTCCCTGTCTTTCTCCATTTATCGAATATTTCCTACCTTTTCTTTTGTCTCCTCCCCACCCCATTCCACATTATAGCATTGAATTCTGAAATGATTCCCGTGTAATTTGGATTGTACTGCCTTACCTGAAGTCTATCCTGCTTATTAATCATTCTTCATGTGAAGGTTCTCAATCCTTAATTTGTCTTTTAGCAATCTCCGTTTATGTCTGCATGTGGTGCTGTCATAATTTTACTTTGCCTTAGTGGCTCTGATTGATCTACCTTAAACATTCAATCCCATGTGTAGAGCTCCATGGGGTAATCATTCCCTCACCTATTTTCAAGAATTCCTGATATCTCCAGTCTTTACTTGCATCTTGGACCTCTAGCACTAGGCTAGGACTTGTGACTCATCTCTGCGTTGTCCCCAGTGTACAAGGGTCGTCAGGGTCAAAAGTATGTACCATTGTTGAGGTGCTGAGAGTTCAGAATGTTGCATTGACGGTGCATGGCATTCTCCCCCCCACCCCCAATGTATTTTACTCAAACAGCAATATCAACCTTCGCTCATCTGGTATCACTCTTGTCTCCGAGTAAGAAAATCGCTGCTTCAGGCCCTCCTCTAGAGGTTTAAACATGCAATCTTGCCTGACATTCCAGTGCATTAAGGGAAGAGTAGTGGTAATGTCATTAAACTCTATCTAATGTTCTGGGGACATTGCTTCAAATCCCACCTTGGGAGACGGTGAGATTTGAATTCGGTACAATCTGGAATTAAAAAAAACTAGTCTAGCAATGACTTTGTAACTGATTTGTTGTAAAAACCCATCTGGTTCATTAATGTCCTTTAGGGAAGGAAATCTGCCATCTTTATCTGGGCTGGCCTACATGTGGCTCCAATATTGTTGACTCTTAACTGCCCTCTGGGGAATTGAGGATGGGCAACAAATGCTTGCCCACGTCCCATGAATTAATTAAAGAAAAGCTGAAGGAACACTGCACTAACGAGGTGCTGTCTTTTAAATTAGAAACGAACCTGAGGCTTGATCTCCCCATTTTGAAAGATATAAAAGATTCAGTGGTACTGTTTGAAGATGAGAAGAGTACCCTGTTTATTGAAACAGATGATCTGATTGTGCATTTAATAGCTGTTCAAATTGTCCGCTGCACTTCCTGATATTGCAACAGTGACTAAAATTGGAAGTACCTCATTAACTGGTGAAGTGCTTTACCATAACATGAGGTTATGAACAGAGTACAGATATTAGTGGTTTCCTTTCCTGTTGTTCAATATCTTCTTCGAGTACAGATGGAAAGTATTGAGTCATTGTTACAAAATTTCACTCCAAATCATTTTCTTAACAATATATTGACCCACCATGCAGGTGAAGAGGTGTTTTGTTTTGGTTTCAGTTTGATGAAAATGCACGATTTTATGAAAGGGACAACAGCATTCCGACAAGCCATCTGTTCCTGTGGTCCCTATTGGTCTTTCCAATGCCAAGTCTTTAATCTGTAATGTGGGGTCTGAACTTGGGGCCTGACGCTCAAAGCTAGTTGGTCAAACCCTTACATAGCTTGCCAATATTGCTGTTGTGACCTGCAGTCTAATAAATGGACCATGGCTTGGGGGACTGAAGAGGAAAGGTGCCACTTAGCTTATTGACAAGCTGGACTGTTGTAGAATGCTATTTCCATTGATGTAATGAATGCTGGCCCAGTCAGCGATGCCCATATCCCATGAGTAAGAAAACGTCAGTTTGCAGTTTTTGGGAAAAGGAGACATCACTTTCCATGCACTGAGATCACCAACCTGAGCTCTTTGCCCAGTTAAGTTGGGTTCCCATGCTACTTGCAGCTGGGGCCTATGCCCATCTGACACAGCAAGCATGCACTCTGCTCTGTATATGCTAGTGGGCCAACCCCACTTCAGTAAGCTGACATGTAATGAATGGCTGTCTGCAACATTTATGCTTGAGGTGACAAACATATTTTTAAACTCAAGTCTTGAATGAACTTTGAACACTTGCTCACTGGCTGCTTGCAGTCTATAACCATTCTGGTCTGCCAATGAGTTGTAGGAGTGATATGTCTTCCAACTGAGTTGAAGCAAGAAACTCTTTGTAATAATCCATAACTGTATGGTCATCCAAAAGAGAGAGTACCCAGTTATTTGCCTTCATGTATTGTCACTGTGCAGTCTTGGCTGAAACTGTGATGTCAACAGACATTTTAAAATGGAAGTTGAGACCATGCACTCAGGATAGTTGTAAGAGTAGCAGCAGCCAGTGCTGTGCTTAATCCCTTTTGCCTTTTCCCAGGTCCCAGCGCGGTGTGGGGTGACTGTGAGAGACAGCCTGAAGAAAGCTCTGATGATGAGGGGACTGACCGCGGACTGCTGTGCAGTCTACAGGACGCAGGATGGGTGAGTTGTGTGCTTAGGGAACCTGGTGGCACTGGCTTGTAGGGTCAAAGAGATCTCTGCTCTGGAGTGGCATGAAGTGAGGAACCCCTGCAGAGATGAGCCCTGATTGGCTTTTGGCTGCTAGCTTTATTGTGAAAAGGTTTATTTAAAATAATTTAGGGTGTGAAAGTGAGGGTCAGTCATAGAACCATAGAAATGTACAGCATGGAAATGGACCCTTCAGTCTAAATTGTCCATGCCGACCAGATATCCTAATCTAATCTAGTCCCGTTCACCAACACTTGGCCCATATCCCTCTAAATCCTTCCTATTCATATATTCATCCAGATGCTTTTGAATGCTAATTGTACTAGCCTCCACCACTTCCTCTGGCAGCTCATTGCATACATGTACCACCCTAGGTGGCACGGTGGCACAGTGGTTAGCACTGCTGCCTCAATCTAATCTAAAAAAGTTGCTGCTTAAGTCCCTTTTATATCTTTCCCCTCTCACTCTAAACCTATGCCCTCTCATTCTGGACTCCACCACCACAGGGAAAAGATCTTGTCAACTTATCCTATCCATGCCCCTCATAATTTTATAAACCTCTGTAAGGTCACCCTCAGCCTCTGACGCTCCAGAGAAAACAGCCCAGTCTGTTCAACCTCTCCCTATAGTTCAAATTCTCCACCCTGGCACACCCTTGTAAAGCTTTTCTGAACCCTTCCAAGTTTCACAACATCCTTCCAATAGGAAGGAGAGCAGAATTGCACGCAATATTTTGGGTAATCCAAGATGGAGGCAGGAAAAAAATTGTGGTTGTAAAAGCTGCTCTTTTTATTTTGAGGTATTTTAGATGTTAGAGGTGATTTCCTCCAATTCCAGGACAGCAATTACTGTTTTATATGCTGTTGCATTGTTTGGGAACTTTGGGGGAAGAAAGTCAAAACGATGGCACTTTTAAAAGGGATAAAGACAGTCAAAAGGCAGCAAGACATGGTCAGTCGAGATGCCTCATACAATTCTATTATTTAGTTGTTATGGTGTTATTTTAGTTTGCAAGATCAGTGTTCCTTTGGCAGTTAGCAACATTGTTACCTTGGTTTAAAGTTTGTGGGGCCAGTGTTCCTTCAGATGTAGTTAATAAGATTGAATATCACATTGCTTTCATCTTCTGAATGTATTGTTTCTCGTTGAGCTGCTATCACTGGTGTCTTTTTCAAGATGCCACATTCCTGTTGGTATGTCTAAAAAAGTTACAGTACATGAGCATCAAAGGTGCACCTAATCTTGGGTTGAGCCAGCACCTACCAGCCATATCCACATGTTCATGATCCTTCTGAAAATCAGAAATTCAGAAACTAAGCTGATTTTCTTCCCTATCCTTGACCTAGCTGTGTTGAGAGGTGTGTTGAATTTATAATCCATATTGTAATTAATCATTGGTCTTACTAAGATATTGGTGAGATGACCACAAAGCTTATCTGTCTTGTGCCTAATGGCAGACCTATCAGGATTGTCAAGAAGGTGTATTTTTGAGTTTTCTATTCAAAATAGAGGGACACAAATCTCTTAAACTTTGCAGAGCTGCAATCTAAAAGCAAAGTATGAAGTGATAATGACCACGAACTCTTCAAACAAACTTTATCATGAAACCATTGACGTGATCTTGAGGTACTTATCCACAGCTCACTGTTGACCTATTTAATCTTGTCTCCTTCCTATTTTAAGGGGCTCTTATTTTATTAAATACCAAGAAGTATGATATTTCTGCAATTCCTGAATCTCATTCTCAGTAAATTTTGATCCAGTCCCTCTTGAAGTTGCCCATTGCCAAAAATTAAACCATCAGGGAGGGTCTATTGCTTCAGCCACAGAGAGTGATGAATTAGTGCAACTCATTTCCACTGAAGGCTGTGGAGGCAAGTCATTGAGTGTTTTTAAGACAGAAATAGACAGGTTCTTGATTAAGGGCTTCATTCCTGATGAAGGGCTTTTGTCCGAAATGTCGACTTTTTTTCCTGCTCCTCGGATGCTGCCTGGCCTGCTGTGCTTTTCCAGCACCACTCTAATCTAAGCTCTGGTTTCCAGCATCTGCAGTCCTCACTTTTGATTAGTAAGGGGATCCTGACCACTTTCAGGAGACAGGGCTTCTGATGTCGCTAAGATTCCCTGCAATGAGTGAGTTTTGCAGAATCCTCGTTTGTAATATTGGTCAGAAACATTGGAAGAGATTTTTTTTCCCCGTCTGGTCTGGGCCGTAGAGGGTTTCCAACACTGAAACATTTGAACCTTTTTTTTTTCCAAAGGATGCAAATGTGTTTATCAGCTACTTAACAAGAATTATGAGCAAAGAACTAGAGGACAAGTATAAAATTCTTGAGCAAGATCAGAGCTGAAAGTTTACATAAGACTACAAGCCATAAGATATTGGAACAAAATTAGGCCATTCAGCCTTTTCAAGTCTGCTTCGCCATTTGATCATGACTGATATGTTTCTCAATCCCATTCGCCTGCCTTCTTGCTGTAATGTTTATTGTTGTGAAGGCTTTTCTCTGTCCTCATAAGGAAAGCAAACTCTCAGATATGATGGAGAAGTTATAATAATGAGCGATAACTTGTCCGTCTGTGGTAAAGGAAATTATTTGGGATGTTCGCTGACCAGTTGCCCTGCTACCCAGCAAGAGTGGAAATGACCTTCTGTGCAGTCTATTCCAACAGATACGAGGAGAGTGGAACAAACAGAATTCCACACAATTGGCACGTATAAATACCAAGCAAATCGTTGTGTGCCAGTAATGAGGAGTATCCACATAAAACATGCTAGTTAAGTGTGTCTGAAAACGAATGTAGCCATCTGTTGCCTCAGCTCCATGCAGAGACCAGTCTGGCCCAGCTTGCTGCAATGTTTGGTGAGATGGTTGTACTGTGAGACAAACCTGGCTTCTCGAACATGTCATTCCCCTGTATCAATTTTCAACTATTGCATTGGTAACACATCAGCGGGTGAAGCGTTGTGTTGCACAGTGGAACATTTGGGCCAATTTGTTTTGCAAGGACTGCTGGTTACGGAGGGACAGATGGAGAGGGAACTTGCCGTATGCTGCAAGATATCTGAAAGGAAAATGTGTGTGGTGAGAGACCTCCAGCTGAGAAAGAACAATTCATTTTCTTTCTGATGCTGATTTATTCTGTACATTTCTGGCCCATTCTACTTTGAATCCCTGAAACAAAACCTTGCTTGTTGCGCCAGCTTCGCTCTACCCAGTCTGTACAGCACCCAATCAGTTGACTTTTAACAGCAAAGGTCTCTCTGCGGTTCATCATCTCTAACTCCTGCTTCAATCAGCTGACTAGCATTGCTATTAAAATTAAAAAAAAGGACCTTTTGATTTACTCAGCAGTTTCAAGCATGGCACAAAAACTAGGAAAAAGTGCAATGAGGATACTGATAAACGTCAAATGGACTTTGGCTGGTGGAATAGTTAGCCATGTGTTGATGAAATTTAATGCAGGGAAGTTTGATGTGATGCATGTTAGCAGAAAATACAAAGGAGAGGCAATATAAAATGAAGAGCACAGGATTGCAGCAACAGATAGACCTGAGGCTTAGTGCTCACCGATCTTTGAAGGTAGCATGGCAGGTTAAGAATTTGGCTATAAAGTTTAGGAATTCCTTGGTCTTTATAAATAGAGGTACAGAGTACAAAAGCAAATCTGTTATGGTGAATCCTTGTAAAACACCAGTTTGGCCTCAAATAATGCACGTAATTGGGTACTACCATATAGGGAGGATGTGAAAGTGGTAGAAAGCGTGCAGAAAAGATTAACGAAAAGTAATTCTGGGATGAGGGATTTCAGTTACAAAGAGTGGAAATACTATGACTGTTTTTCTTACAGAAGTGAAGGTTAAGAGGAGATTTTATAGAGGTGCTCAAAATCACGAGGTGTAGAGAGAGAGAGAGAAAGGGAAAAATATCTGTTCCTGTATCTTCACAACATGCAGTGCCATGTTTCAAGAAGGCCACTATCGCCTTCTCAGGAGGAGGTCAAGGTGGACAATAAACAGCACGATACCTGAATCCTCAAATGTTTCCAATTCATGTTTATTCAATTCCCTTTGCACAGTTATTATTGAATTCAGCTCTCTCATCCATGGAGTGCATTCTCGATGATAACTATGACTTAAAATTCTTCTCATCTCGCTTCTGTTCTTTTGCCACTTACCGTAAATTTTGTGTCATCCAGTGAGTAGCCCTCCTATCACTGTGAACAGTTTCTCCTTCTATTACTTCAAACTAATGCCATCGAATGGTCACTATATATTTACAACCCAATGACTCACTTTTCTCTCTTCATCCGAACTGAGAGCATCTAGAACTCACTGGCTGACGGTGGTGGAAGCAGAGATGATGAATGATTTCAAAATAAAATTGGATGGGCATTTGATGAAGTTGACCTTTCAGAAAATGAATTTGAATGGAAGACTAGGTCCGAGAGTCGTCATGAGTTTCAAGCACCCAATGGCTGCCTCCTTTGCCTATGGTCTATGCAGCGTTGGGAGATTAGCGCTCTGCTCTCACTGAGGTGCAATGTGAGGGGCCGCTGACTTTGTTAATTCGTTAAAAGTACAGTTGTATGTGGCCTGCTGTAAAACTTGCAAAGGCCATTTGAAGGTAATGAGCTTGAAACAGAGGTGTGAAATTTGAATATGGCTTGTGTGACTGAGACAGGAAGTAATAGACTCTTCTCATTGTACACTGTGCTGCATGCTTCCAGACAAAAAAAAACTGCAGATGCTCGAATTCACAGGAGACCAGCAGGAGGCTGGAAGAACACAGGAAGCCAGGCAGCATCAGGAGATGGAGAAGTCAACATTTCTGTTACAACCCTTCTTCAGGAACAGAAGTGGGGTCGGGGGAGCTGCAGGTAAAGAGGGAGGGCGGGTTTTGGGTGGGGAGAGGTTAGAATTGGTTTGGTAGTGACAGGTGAATACAGGTAGTGGGTATGACTTGGTTGGTTGGTGGGAGGAATTAATCTGGTTAGTAGCTGGAAGGAAGGGTTGGTAGGTGGAATGGAAGGTTGGGAAGGTTATTTGAAATTGGAGAACTCAGTGTTGAGTCCTCCGGGCTGCAGACTGCCCGGGAAGAAGATAAGGTGTTGTTCCTGTTGCACCCATTTAAATTCCCGTTCCCACTCCCTCTCCGACATGTCCATCCTTTGCTGCAGTGAATCAGACCACAAATTGGAGGAACAACCCCATATCTTCTGCCTGGGCAGCCTGTATCCCAGATGACTCAGCATGGAGTTCTCCAATTTCAAATAGCTTTCCCATCCATGCTCCAATTCCCTTTCCAGCCCTGCCTCCTTCCTTCCATGTCACTTACTGACCCTTCCTTCCAGCTGGTAACCCCAAATTCATTCCTCCCATTGACCAACCAGGTCATATCGACCACCTGTGTTCACCTATCAGTCCTTCACCATTTCGCCCCTCTCCCCGCCTAAAAACCCTCTCACCTCTTTACCAGCAGCTCCCCCACCCCACTTCCATTTCTGAAGAAGGATTCTAACCAAAGCGATGACTTCTCCACCTCCTGATGTTGCTGACCTTGCTGTGTTCTTTCAGCCTCCTGCTTGTCTACTTTGTACTGCATACCTGTTACTTTAAAACCAAGTGAGGTTGCAACTTTGTCAGTCCTCAGCTATTTTATGTGCCTTGTTAACCCCACTGAGAAGCTGCATGCAGTGCAGCTGAGAGTTTCTTGTTGTGAGCACAATATCTCCAGAGACTATTTTACTGGTGGAACCAATGCTTATTAACCTAACATGCTAATTGTGTGAAGCTGGATCTGTGTGTTCATATGGTCAGAATCCAAACAGTATGGGTACGGAGTTAGATCCTCTCTATACAGGTCTGGGGAGTGCAGCTGTCATCAACACATTGGAACAAGTTTACGCCAGTGAGCTGCTTGAGCCTGTCCTGTGTTCAATCCTATCTTGACAGGTACATGATATGCCCACCCTTGCCATATATTGCTTAATATTTCAAATAAAAGTCTTATAATTTAAAACTAATGATTGATCTGAGATTGTTTACCACTTGTCATTAAAAACATTTGTACCGCCTTTTGTGTGTTTCTTAACTTCACCCCTGAAACGTCGTGATGTCATTTTTAAACTATGTCCTATTCCTTAGGTGCTTCAACTAGCAGAAATAGTTCACGTCTGTCTACCCTATCTGTTCCCATTACTTTCTTGTCGAGTTAGTTATACAGCACAGAAAACGAATCTACGGTCCAATTCATCCATACCGTCCCACTTGGCTGTATTTGGCCTATATCATTCTAAGCCTTTTCTATTATGTATCTATCTAATTATCTTTTAAATGTTGTAACTGTACCCGCATTGACCATTTCCTCTGGCAGGTCAGTCCATATACGAACCACCTTCTGTGTGAAAAAAGTTGCCCCTCAGGTCCATTTTAAATCTTTCTCCTCTCACCTTAAAAATATGCCCCCTTGGTTTGAACAACCCCACCCTAGGGAAAAGACCTTTGCTTATTCACCTTATCTATGGGCCTCATGATTTTATAAACCTCTGTACGGTCACCCTTCAATGTCCCACGGTCCACTGAAGAAAGCCCCAGCCTCTCCTCATAACTCAAACCCTCCATTCCCAGCAACATCCTAGTAAACCTTTTCTGAGCTTGCTCCAATCTAACAATATCATTCCTGTAACAGGCCAACTAAAACTGAGCACGTTACTTCAAAAGTGGCCTCAGCAATGTCCTGTACAATCTTAACATGGCATCCCAACTCTTGAAAACATTGACCAGATGGCCCCTCATATTTGTCAGTTACATGAGTACAGCCTAGTGTGTGTAATCCTTCCTCGTAACTTAACTCTAATGCAGATGATGTTGTGGTAAACCCGTGCTTCTCTCCATCCAAGACCAATGCATCCTTCTTAAATTGAGGTGTCTGTAACTGCTCTTTGGTACTGTGGGGTGCTTTATATAGCTGATGCATATCTCCCAAGCCCTTGTATCCTAGCCCATAAGACATAGGTGCAGAATTGTAACCATTCAGCCCATCGAATTTGCACCACCATTCAATCATGTTTGATAAGTTTCTTGACCCCATTCTCCCACTTTCTCTCTGTAACCCTTGATCCCCTTGACAATCAAGAACCTATCTATCTCTGTTTTAAATACACTCAATGACCTGGCCTCCACAGCCTTCTGTGACAGTGAATTCCATAGATTCCCCACTCTCTGGCTGAAGAAGTTTCACCTTATCTCCATTCTAAAGGGTCTTGCCTTTACTCTAAGGCTGTAGAACTCCCAAGTCTCTTCACATTTCAGACTTCTGACTTTTCTCCCCATTTAGAAAACAGCCCTTGCCTCTATTCTTCATACCAAACCTGTAGGAAGTTCTGTAGTTAGACTGATGAAAGCTGGAATTCCATTAGCATTAGCTGGGGAGATGGTGACGTAGTAGTAAAGACACTACATAGTAATCCAGATCCCCAGGTGACATTTAAGGAGATATGGCCTTTTAGGGAAGGAAATCTGCCATCCTCACCTGGTCTGGCATTCAGGTCATGTGGCTGACTCTTAACTGCCTGCTGAAATGGCCCAGCAAGTTATTCAATTGTATCAAAAGCATTGCAATGTCTAAAGAAAGAAACCAGACAGACCACTTGACATCAACTTAGATTTGGAAACTAAACAACAAACCCAGCCCTAACCTTCTCTGTTGCTGGGTAGAACATAGAACATAGAACAGTACAGCACAGAACAGGCCCTTTAGCCTACGATGTTGTGCCGACCACTGATCCTCATGTATGCACCCTCAAATTTCTGTGACCATATGCATGTCCAGGAGTCTCTTAAATGTCCCCAATGACCCTGCCTCCACAACTGCTGCTGGCAACGCATTCCATGCTCTCACAACTCTCTGTGTAAAGAACCCGCCTCTGACATCCCCTCTATACTTTCCTCCAACCAGCTTAAAACTATGACCCCTCGTGTTAGCCATTTCTGCCCTGGGAAATAGTCTCTGGCTATCGACTCTATCTACGCCTCTCATTA
>NC_057728.1:1547958-1564428 GCF_004010195.1 Chiloscyllium plagiosum | reverse complement strand
GCCTTTCTCGTGCCCTCTCCTGGCTCTCCTCAGACCATTTTTAAGCTCCTTCCTCGCCTGCCTGTAATCCTGTAGAGCTGAGCTTGACCCTAGCTTCCTCCACCTTATGTAAGCTACCTTTTTCCTTTTGACGGGAAGCTTCACCGCTCTCGTCATCCAAGGTTCCTTTATCTTACAACTTCTTGCCTGTCTCAGAGGGACATAATTTGGAGATGCCGGTGTTGGACTGGGGTGTACAAAGTTAAAAATCACACAACACCAGGTTATAGTCCAACAGGTTTAATTGGAAGTACACTAGCTTTCGGAGCGACGCTCCTTCATCAGGTGATTGTCCTTCATCAGAGGGACATATTTATTCATCACTTGCAACAAGTGTCCCTTAAACAGTCTCCACATGTCTATAGTGCCTTTACCGTGGAACAATTGCTCCCAGTCCATGCTTCCTAACTCATGTCTAATCGCAGCATAGTTTCCTCTTCCCCAATTAAATATCCTCCCATTTTGCCTAATTCTCTCCTCCATAGCTATGTAGAATGTGAGGCAGTTGTGGTCACTCTCACCAAAATGCTCTCCCACCACAAGATCTGATACCTGCCCCAGCTCGTTTCCGAGCACTAAGTCTAGAATGGCCTGTCCCCTCGTCGGCCTACTGCGTTAGGAAACCCTCCTGAACACACCTTACAAAAACAGCTCCGTTCAAATCTTCTGCTCGAAGGAGGTTCCAATCAATATTGGGAAAGTTAAAGCCACCCATTACAATAACCCTACTACGTCCACACTTTTCCAAAATCTGCCGACCTATGCTTTCTTCAATCTCCCTGCTGCTATTGGGGGGCCTGTAGTAAACCCCTAAAGAGGTGACTGCTCCCTTGCTGTTCCTAATTTCCACCCATACTGACTCGGTAGGCAGATCTTCCTCGACAATGGAAGCTTCTGTAGCTGTGATACCCTCTCTGATTAGTAGTGCTACACCCCCTCCTCTTTTTTTCCCCACTCCCTATTCTTTTTAAATGCTCTAAACCCTGGAACATCCAGCAACCATTCCTGCCCCTGAGAAACCCATGTCTCTGTTATGGAACTTACTCCCTAATAGGGCAATGGATGTCCTTAAGCTAAAAGGGCAGTTCAATTGCCACCTTTTCAAGTGGCAATTAGGGAAGAACAATAAATGCTGGCCTAGTCAGCAATGCATACATTTCATGAATGATTCAAATTATTCCTTCTTCGTGCCTGTTCATGACATTTTGAAAATCTTTTATGCCTGAGCCCCCAAATCTCTTTGAACCCTCATTGTTTTTAATTTTTCACCACTTAGGGATAGTACCTTCTAGCCTTTTCAGATTCACAATGGATGCACTTGTATTTATAGAGTCACAATATGGAATCAAAGTCCAACTTCTCAGTGTAGACCAGACATCCCAATCTGACCTTGTCCCATTTGTTAGCATTTAGCCCATATCCCCCTCCTTCCTATTCATTTACTCATCCAGATGTCGTCTTAAATATTGGAATTGTACCCACCTCCAGCACTTCCACTGGCAGCTCATTTCATACATGTACCACCCCCTACATGAAAATGTTACCCCTCGGATCCTTTCCCTCTCAGCTTACCCCCTCACCTTAAACCTATGTCCCCTAGCTGTGGACTCCTTCACCTAAGTAAAAAGACCTTGGCTATTCAACCTATCCATGCCCTCATGGTTTTATAAACCTCTATAACGTCACCTTTCAACCTCTGATGTTATTCAGCCTCTCTCTATAGCTCAAACCCTCCAGTACTGGCAACATCCTACTAAATCTTTTCTACACCCTTTCAAGTTTAACAACATCTTCCTATAGAAGGGCGGCCAGAATTGAACACAATATTCCAAAAGTGACATCACCTATATCCTGTACAATCACAACATGACATCTCAACTCCTTTAACCAATGTTGCGATTAATGAAAGCAAGGGTGACAAATGCCTTCTTCACCACCCTGTCTACCTGAGACTGCACTTTCAAGGAACTATGCACCCGCACTCTGAGGTCTCTTTGTTCGGCAGCACTCTCTGAGCCCTACCACCATAAGACCTACATTAAATGTTTAAATCCTATCATTTGCCTTACTGAAATGCAGCACTTCGCGTTTATCTAAACTCCATCTGCCACTCCTCGATCCACTGGCCCATCTAACCAAGGTCTCATTGTACTCTGAGATGCCCTTCTTCACTGTCCACTGCACCATCTATTTTGGTGTTATCTATAAACTTACGAATGACAAAAAGCAGTGGACTTGGCACTGATCCTTGTGGTGCACTGCTGATCACAGGCTGCCAGTCTGAAAAACAACCCTCCACCACCACCCTCTCTCTCTTCTACCTTCAAGCCAATGTTGTATCTGATTGCCTAGCTCTCCCTGGATCCCTTACTAACCAGTCTATCATGCAGAACCTTGTCAGATGCTTGACTGAAGTCCATATAGAGAATGTCTAACATTCTGCCTTCAATTTTACCTCTTCAGAAAACTCAGTCATGTTAGTGAGATACGATTTCCCATGCACAACGCAACACTGACTATCTCTAATCAGTCCTTACCTTTCCAAATGCCTGTAACTCCTGTCCCTCAGAATCTCCTCCAACAACTTGTCCGCCACTGGTGTTAGGCTGGCCGCTCTATAGTTCTCTGGCTTTTCCTTACCACCTTTCTTAAATAATGGCACCACGTTAGCCAGTGTCTAGTCTTTAAGCACCTCACTCACAGCTATCAATTATACAAATGTCTCTGCAAGGGCTGTAGTTTAATTATTCAGAAAAGTTGGTTAACAAAATTGATGCTCAGTGAATAGGAGGATCAGTGTTAACATGAATAAAATATTTAAGGACAGTCAACAGCAAGCATATTTACTGGTTAGTCAGCCAACAGTGGTTTTTCCCAAGGGCCATTGCTGGAACCACTTTTTTTGATATATGTAAATGGTTTAGATATTGGAATGTAGAGTTGAAATAACCCCACAGAGGATGGTCACCAAGTGATCCTATATTTACGCATGGGAAATCTCTGACACTGATCCAGCTTCCTCAGAGTGATAAGAATCTCTGATACTCCTGTTTATATCTCACAGCCAAGGATCCCTGAATGGATCAGGTTAACAGCCCCTATCAGGGAACTCAAATTCATAGAATGATAGAATCCCTACTGTGTGTAAACAGACCATTCGGCCCAACAGGTCCACACTGACCCTCCAAAGAGTAATGCACCCGGACTCTTTCCCCTACCCTATTACGCTACATTTACCCCTGACTAATGCACCTAACTCACACATCCTTGAATACTATGGACAATCTAGCATAGCAAATTCATCTTACCTCCAGTTTCCTCCCACATTCCAAAGATGTGCAGGTTAAGTGAATTTGCCATGCTAAATTGCCCATCGTGTGCAGGGATGTGGAAATTTGGTGCATCAGGCAGGGGTAAATATCAGATAGTAGAGTAGGGGAATGGGTCTGGGTGGTTTACTCTTTGGAGGGTCAGTGTGGGCCTGTTAGGCTGAAGGGCCTGTTTCCACACTGGAGGGATTCTATGAACCTGCACATCTTTAGATTGTGGGAGGAAGCTGGAGCACCTGGAGGAAACCTATGCAGATGTGAGGAGAATGTGCAAGCTCCAAACAGACAGTCACCCGAGGCTGAAATTGAACCGGGATCCCAGGCACTGTGAGGCAACAGTGCTAACCACTGAGCCACTGTGCCGTCCTATTTCCGTGAGTTCCACTTGGCTGACCTCGATGCAATCACTGCAGAGTAAAATTGGGAAACTTGTTGATGCTTGCAAACTTGGAGATGTGACTGGCAGTGAGAATGACATCAACTAACTGCAGCATGTTGTAGGTAAGCTAGCAGAATGCGCAGAAAAGTGACAAACAAAAGTTAATGCAGAAAAGTATGTGGTGATGCTTTTTGATAGTGAGGAGAGGAAGTATCAAATAAATGGTACAGTTGTAAGGAGTGTAGGAGCAAGGGAACCTAGGTTTAATGTCATTAGATCTTTAAAAAAGGACTGGGTGTATTGAGAGAGTGGTCAGCAAAACACGTGGGATCTTTGGCTTCCTAAGCAGAATGACAGCTGAGTAGTAATGCTGAACTTTTATATCCAGCTTGGTTAGGGCCATGACTAGAATATCCAGTCTGCTTCTGATCACCACACTTCAGGAACGATGCAAGTGAATAGGAGATTTATCCGGGTGTTTCAGAGAATGAGGGATTTTAGCTCAAGCTTAGATTGGTGGTGTTCTCTTTGGTTCAGATAGGACTGATGGGAGATTTGATCAAGGTTTGTAATGCCAGGACAAGTTTAGATACACTTTATACTTGCACAGATTTAAGAATTGAGGAAAGAGGTTGGGTATGGGAATACCTCGACAGAGTGAGTGGGAATGATCTAGCAATTAGAGCAGAGATGATGAATGATTGGTTTAAAAAGGAAGTTGGTAGAGAATGATGGAACAAAATTAATGGGATTGCACTATGAAAAGCCAGTACGGTCTTGATGGGCCGAGCAGCCTGTTGTGCTGTAATGACTCTGTCGAATATTATTAGGTCACTTCTTATGCTTCATCTTCACTGCTTTCAATACCATCTATCTTTCTGAAAGCTGCATGTTTGGATATATTGCTTTCTATTTGGAATTGTTGATAAATACCATGAATGGTCCCTAAGAGGTCCTTGGAAAGCAGTATTGCCACATTCTGCCAATTAGTTTATGTGCCCATTATCGTGTACCCTGCTTGCTGCCACTCCACCAGTTTCCAAACCATATCAATAATTTGACATTAATTCCATGTAGTTCAATTTTAGTTAACAATCTCTTATAAGGAATTTTTTGTCAAATGCCACCTTGAAGTCCATAACTAATATCAAAACCTTCAAAACCTTCTATCAGGCTCATGAGGCACAACCTACCCTTTGTAAATTCCTACTGGCTCTCACTGGTCATATGAAAATGCTCAAGGTGTTCAGACACTCTATGCTTAATTATAGACTCTGACAATGCCTTGACAACAGATACAAGGTAAACAGGTTTATAAATCTCTAGTTTCCCTCTCTCACTGTTCCTGAACAGTGGTATGTCACGCCCATATTTTCAATTTAAAGGAGCAGTGCTAAAGTGGTGAACTTTGCATAGTTATAGTTGGGGCGTTTGCAGTATTTTCATTTGTTTCAAAAACTTTTCATTTTCCTTCATGAATCCATATTACTTCATGCGCTCCATGAAATGACTCCCTGGGGTTCCCTCCCTGAACGTCTTCACTTCTCCACTCCTTACAGTATGTCTGAAAGTCTACGTCTTTCATTAGCAATTTCCACCCATCCTAATATTTCTGCTATCTTCTGTATCTTCTGCAAGGATATGGTGGACAACTGGTTTAGTATTCCTCTGCCCGATCCACTTGGGTGACTTAAAATGCTGCCAAGTTCTGCTCATCTATTAAGACTGCTCACCATTCCAGGATCACCCTGGATTGCAAAGAGAGCTCCCAGCTTCGTCTCATGTCTGCAGACTACCTCCTAACCACTCATTTCCAACAAGAGTGAAGAGCTTTTGGAGTCTCCATGTCACTAATATTGAGACAATCTGAGCACCTGACTTTGCCCTACCATTAGCTCACCTGGTCACACTTACTTTTATACTCCTCTCTGCCATGTTTTTCTCTATATTCTCTTCCATCTTCCATCTTGCTCACTTTGAGCTCAACTAGTCTGTGACATCACCCACCTATTCTCTCAATCCTATTCCTACTAAGCTTCTGAAAACACAACTCCTAACCTCCATGTTATCTTGAATTTTAATTGGTTCTTTCTCCGTCTTTTCTACCCCAACCTTTTAAATCTGCTGTTGTCATCCCTCTTCTGAAAGCCCACTGTTAGTTTTAATGTGTACCCAGTTATACCCAGCTTTAACCCTGCACCACCTCTTTATCCAATTCTTATCTGACACCCTTTAGTTATATATTGTGAAGACTGAAGCCATTGGTTCTTGGTCCTTGCTTCAATCAACTCTATCCTCTCCGTGGCAACAGGCTGAGATGTAGCCATTTTTTCCCCAATCTGGGTGTAACCAAGGCAGCACGGTGGCTCAGTGATTAGCACTGGTGCCTGGGTTTGATTCCATCCTCGTCTGACTGTGGAAATACCACACAGTAATTCTCCCCATGCTAGTCTGGGTTTCCTTCCACAGTCGAAAGATGTGCAGGTTAGGTGAATTAGCCATGGGAAATGCAGGGTTTCAGAGATAGCGTGTGGGAGGTCGGGGGTCTGGGTGGAATGCTCACCAGAGGGTCGGTGTGGACCTGATGGGAAGAATGGCCTGCGTCCACACCTTAGGGATTATATGATTCACTGATAAATTGAGAAGGAAGTTTGCAACTGTTAACGCAAAGTTTAGTGTTTTTTCTCCTGTTGTACAATGCCTCAGAATAAAAAAAAGCATTCCTTAACACTTCAGAGATCTTTGCAGTCACCTGCTCTGTAACATGTAAAATCATAGTTTCAGAAAATCTGATCTAATTAACATTTAAATCCCTACAGACAAATAAACCAACCCACTTGGTACTAGAATAAAAGCAAAATGCTGTGGATGCTGGAAATCTGAAACAAGCACAATGCTGGAGAAGCTAAGTAGGTCTGGCAGTGTCTGTGAAGAGAGAAGCCTTTAACATTTAGAGGGAATTTCTTTCTCTTCCTCCATAGCTGCTGCCAGACCTACTGAGTTTCTTGAACCTTCTTTGTGTTTGATCCATTTACTAGTTTTGAAATCCATGCTCTTCAAAAAATTATTAATTATAAATTACATGCCTTGCAGTGCACCTGAGATGAGTTTTAGGCCTCATCTTCCCCTATCTTAAAAACAGCCTATTTATATCTCTCTAACGTCACTTGACTTCATCTCTGTCTTGACTCATTTGCTGCTAGAACCTTGATCCGTGCTTTTGTTACCACTAGTTGCGACTATTCTAATGTACTCCTGACTGATCACTCACATTCTACCATCTGTGAATTTGAGGTTATGCAAATCCCTGCCAGTGTTTCAACTTTGCACCAAGTCCTAGTTCCCTACTGGCCTTGTGGTTTCCAGTCCACCAACACATTGCTTTTAAAATTCTCAACCTCACTTTCAAGTTGGTCTGTGGGTTTGCCCCTCCTTATCTCAGTATAACTCTCCAACTCCACACTCCTCTAATTCTGGCCTCTTGTGCACTTACATTCATATCTGTCTCACTGTTAGTGGCTGTGCATTTAGTTGCCTGGGCCCCAAGCTCTGAAGTCCCTTTGCTACACCTCTCTGCCTTGCCTCCCTCCTT
Organism: Chiloscyllium plagiosum; assembly: GCF_004010195.1. Classification (NCBI taxonomy): domain Eukaryota; kingdom Metazoa; phylum Chordata; class Chondrichthyes; order Orectolobiformes; family Hemiscylliidae; genus Chiloscyllium; species Chiloscyllium plagiosum. The sequence goes on along the minus strand of NC_057728.1, from coordinate 1,557,089 downwards.
TAACACACATCTTAAAATCTACCTCTTTCGGTCAACTGGCCCCTACCTCTTTCTGTGCGTGGGTGTTTAATTTTTGTTTTATGATGCTCTTGCGGTTGTTTTAAGTTAAAGGCACTATAGCAATGTAAGTTGTTGTTGTGTGTGATTTGGAATTTTTTTTTCCACTATTGAGGGTGCCGTATACAGAGAAGAAATTGTTTTTAGGCACACAGACAACTGAATCAAAGGGATATGTTTTTGTCATTTTCTAGAAGCCATGTGTTAGTGTTTTAAAAGAACTGGTGACAGGCTTTGTGTTAACACTGGTTGTCTAGAAACTGTCCTGTGTGGTATTGAATCTATTCAGAACACAGATTAAAAATGAGCTAAACTGTTCAGAAAGCCTCTGTTCCCTAATCACCATCCTAATGATTGTTTGTCTACTGATGCTTACAATCGTTTGTTTATTGTCTTCATTCTGAATCTTCTTAATCTGGATGGATTGACTGAAAAAAAAAACACTTTTTTGGACAATCTAAACAAGCTGTACATTTTAAATTTGTATGCACTCTGTCTGGATCACTGACGGGGTGTGATGGTGTAAATACTGGAATGTTAATCCAGAGACCCAGGTAATGTTCTCAGCATCCAGGTTCGAATCACACACGGCATGTGGTGGAATTTGAATTTAATAAAATAAATCTGGGATTTAAGTGTCTAATGATGACCAGGAAAACATTGTCGATGGTCAGAAAAACTCATCTGGTTCTCTCCATTTATATATGACTGCAGATATACAGCCAGTGTGGTTGACTCTTAACTGCCCTCTGAGTAATTAGGGATGGGCAATAAATGTTGCAACGCCCTCATCCCTTGAATAAATATAAAAGAAAATACATTTACAGGGATACTAATGGCATCAGTTTGTATTTGTGCAGTTCAGAGTTCCTGCAGTGAGTGGGGAAAAGGGAAGTGGATATTTTGAGCAATTGTCAAAAATCACAGTTAACTGAATCCTGATATTTCCCCCATTCCACCCTTTGCTGCATGCAGTCAGGCCTGCAGCAAAATCACTCATGGAACACCTTGGTCTACCAAGTCACCACCAACAAGTGACAAGGACCGGGGAAAGCAATGTCCACCCTGAAGAAAAGAAATATGCTTGTTACATTTGTCTGATGGTCATACCTTCGGGTCCTTTGGGAGGGGAAGAGTGCTGGGTCAGCTCGTTGAGCTTTGCACTAAAATGAGTTTAAAAAAAAGTTGTGCATTTTCTTTGTTGTTTTCCAAGATGTTATCTAATTTCAGATCTATTTGGTGACAAGTGTGTCATAGTGCATCATTTAGTTATAAGTTGTAAGTACCCATGGTACAAGCATAACTGATTTGCAAAATAGTGGAACCTGAATGATTTTGTTCGTCACAAAACCATTTCAGTTTCTAGGTGTTAATCTACCTGTGTGTAATAACTTTCACATCAAAGACACAACTGCACTAAAGATCACTGTGAATGTTGGAGACAGAATGAAACCTGGTTGCAGGCTGAACATAATCTGCTTATAAAGCAGTCTGAATCCCAGAGCTGTGATCCACTATTGAGTCATAATGCATTGCCCTATTATCTATTGCATTCTCCCCCATTGATTTTCTTTCCTCCTTTGGTTGGATCACCTTGAAGCTGAATTGAAAACCATTTGTTTTTACACAGCCACTGGACCCATTGAATTTGGCATCGAATACCAAATAAGGCAAAACCATTCTAGTGTGGGCTTAGAATAAACTGTTGATTGGATTGGCTTCTCTTGGTACTGAAATGTTTCTCTGAATCATTTCCATGCAAGTCTAGAGTACATTAAGCAAATTGCAGCCTGATTTTGTTTTCCCATCCGATCCACTTGCTGTAAGGCGAGCATGGTTTGGTTATGAATGTGTTGGTATTTCACTCTGGTTTCCCTTCAGTTCCAGTGTTCATCAGCTCCAACTGAGCTTTATGTCATTTCAGGGAGAAGAAGCCCATTGGCTGGGACACGGACATGTCCTGGTTAACAGGAGAAGAACTACAGGTGGAGGTGCTGGAACATGTTCCACTGACCACGCATAACTTTGTGAGTATCTGGCAGAATTGGGCAAACACGTTGTGGAAATAGCAAGAGGTGAGCCTTTAGGGAAGTATTCCGTTCTGCCCTACCAGGCCTGTCCCAGTCGGCTGTGATGCAACGTCCTTTCTGATACAAGACACAGCAGTCTCCAGCTATAATGGTGCAAGGGCGATACTCTCAGTGTGCCACTGACCATACCCTTTGTTGGCAGAAAAAGACAATCTCTGGTGCTGATTGTATGCAATAGAGATTGGAATAGGATTGATTCCTCTTTTACTAATCAGAAGGGGATCGCAGGGATCGAGGGTGTGGTGCTGGAAAAGCACAGCAGGTCAGGCAGCATCTGAGGAGCAGGAAAATCAACATTTCGGGCATTAGCCCTTCATTAGGAATTCCTGATGAAGGGCTTATCCCGAAACGTTGATTCTTCTGCCCTTCGGATGCTGCCTGACCTGCTGTGCTTTACCAGCACCATACACTTGACTCTGATCTCCGGCATCTACAATCCTGACTTCCTCCTAGGGGATTGCAGGAGCCCCATTTTGTGCCATTTATGTTCCATTTATGGAAAATGTGACATAATTGGAGGTAAAGTGTTTGTTGCCTCCTTGTCAGCAGGGAGCTGTGGGAATACCAGGCAAATGATCAATCCTTTGCTTGCAGGCTCTTGTGTACGAGCAGCAGACGCAACTAATGGGTTCCTTTTTTTTCAAGAAGGAGCAAAGCTGTAACCTGCAGGTGCTAGAGTCTTCACTGTTCTTCAGAGCTAAGCTGAACTTAGTCCTGGCCCTCCTCTTCATAAGTTAAAGTATTGTGCTCTTCCACTGGCTCCAGAAAGTTAATTAAACCTCTGACCAATACTGAGCTGGACAATATTAATTAAGGATTTGTTTCCTGAACAGAAGAAAACTGATAGAAACTCCATTAGTCACAGGCTGACACCCGAAAATGGCCCATTTACTCCCGCTCTGTTTTCTGTCTCAAATGTACGAGTAAAATTCCCCCAAATGCCATACACTATAATTTTGTTTACTAACCTATTCTATAAGACTTTACCAAAAAGCTTTCTTGAAAATCTTAATGCACAACATTCATTGCTCCTTCTCATGTATTCTTGACAACACCCAACAGTATTGTTAAACATGATTTCTCTTTCATAAATCCATGTTGACTTTCCTTAGAAAATCCATTTTTTTTCCCCAAAGTGTCCTTTTAATTCTTTTAGATTCTCGAATTGGAAAGAGTACAAAGAAGGTTTACCAGACTGACACCTGGAATGATCGATTTGGGTGTAGAGTGTGTTTGTATGGTATAGAAAATTGAGTAGAAATGACAGTGACTGGCTTGTAAATTTTTAAAGAAAATGATTAAGTTGTTCATTAACATATCTCACCCATCCTCAAATCAATGACATTTATTATTCTTTTGACTCTTCTAGTCCCCTGCTTGTTATCACAGTTGTCCATGTGAGAATGTACATAATAAGTGCTGGATTTTTTTTTAGATTAGATTACTTACAGTGTGGAAACAGGCCCTTCGGCCCAACAAGTCCACACCGACCCGCCACCCACCCATTCCCCTACCTTTACCCCTTTACCTAACACTACGGGCAATTTAGCATGGCCAATTCACCCAACCTATACATCATTTGGAGAGCTTAGCCTATCCCGCTGCCCACAGTCAAACCCTCAATATGGCTCAGTGGGAAGTTGAGTAGTGTTTTTGTCTTTCTATCTCCGTATTTAGATGGTGCTGAGGCTGATCCCTTCCAGCTGCTCAGGCTGAAGTGAGCTAGCACCCTTTGATCCAAAGTGGATTCCCTTCAGTGAGAAGGAGCAGAAAAATTAATGAGAATGATGCCAGGGATGAGTGGATTCACTTACTGTGGTCAAATTGGAAAAGCTAGGGCATTTTTATTCAAAGAAGCAAGTGTTGACAGGACATTAGATAAAGTGGTTCAAAATCACAAGTAGGAGGGGAGAAGCTGCTCCGAGTGGCTGGAAAGTGTTGATGTTTCACAATGCTCTGGGGCTCTGTGCAGGGACTTGCCTCTCCTTGAATTTCAATGGATGTTAGTGTTTATTTGTTTTAATCTTTTAACATTGGGCTGACAAAGTACCATTCAAGATTAGAGTGTTGCTGGAAAAGCACAGCAGGTCAGGCAGCATCCAAGGAGCAGGAAAAATCGACGTTTCGGGCCAAAACCGCCTAAAGTTACCATTCACACTAGCTCCATTGATGTTGTCAACCAGTCTGTTAATCACAGTGGCACCAGTACATTATAGGGTAACCTGTATTGAAGCCAGCATCATAATGTGAAGCTCTAGTGAGAACTTAAGAAGTAGGAGCGCAAAACGTCCATTCAGCCCCTCGAGCATGCTCCACCATTCAATAGGATCATTTGTGATCCGAAATTCCTCTTTCCTGCCCTTTCCCTGTAACCCTTCATTCCCCCGCGGATCAAGAATCTATCTCAGCCTTGAGACTGTTTGCCACAGAGAGCTGTGGGGGTAGAGTTCCCAAGATTCTCAACCCTCTGAGAATCTGAGAGGATTAAGTTAGCGCCCCTTAATTCTGACACTATGCCCTTTGGTCCTCGGCTCTCCCATGAGGGGAAACATCCTCTCAGCATTTGCCCTGTCAAACCTCTTAAGAATCCTATATGTTTCAATGAGATCACCTTTCATTCTTCTGAATGCCAGTGAGTAGAGCCCCAACCTTTGCTCATAAGACAATTCCTCCAAACCAGGGATCAGCTTAGTGAACTCTCTCTGAACTGCCTCCAATGAAGAAATATATTTCTTTAAATAAGGGACCAACACTGCTCACAGTACTCCAGAGGTAGCCTCTCCAGCACATTGTTAAACATGATTCCTCTTTCATAAATCCACATTGACTCTTGACTTTCCTTAGAAAATCCATTCTTTTCTAAGTGCCCTTTTAATTCTTTCTTTTAGATTCTGGAATTGGAAACAGTACAGACCAATAATTGGAATGAGTGGCTTGCCTTATGAGAAAAGGGTTAGGCAGGCTAGGCTGGAATTCAGAAGAGTAAGAAGCATATGAAATCCTGAGGAACCTTAACGGGATAAATATACAGAGGATATACGCTGATGAGAGAATGTTAAATGTTTAAAAACCAAGGATTGCCCATTTCTGACAAATTAGGTGGATTTATTTTACTCTGGTGATGGTGAGGATCTTTGAAATGCTTCCTGAAAAGAAGGTGGAAGCTGATTATGTGAATATTTTTTAGGCAGAGGCAGATAGGCCCTTGTTAGTTGTGGGATCACAGCTATACATTAATTATCTGGACAAAGGAACTGAAGGTGTTGTTGCAAAGTTTGCAGATAACATGAAGATAAATGGAGGGACAGGTGGTGTTGAGGAAGGAGGGAGGCTGCAGAAGGACTTGGACAGGCTGGAGAGTGGGCAAAGCAGTGGCAGATGGAATTCTAAGTGTGGAAAAACTTCAGCAATCTGAAGCACAAAGAGACTTGGAAGTTCTAGTTCAAGATTCTGTTAAGGTTGACATGTAAGTTCAGTTGGCAACTGGGAACAGAAATGGAATTTTAGCATTCTTTGCAAGGGGGTTAGAAGACATGAGCAGAGATGTACACTGAGTCTGTATAAGGCTCTAGTCACACTGCGTTTGTATTATTTTGAGCAGTTTGAGCCCCATATCTAAAGCTGCATGTGCTGGTGTTGGATCTCATTGAAACTTACAGAATCCTGAGAGGCCTGGAGAGTGTGGATATGAAGCACTAGTAGGGGAGACGAGAACCCAAGGGCACAGCCTCCAATTGAATCTCTTTGTCTTCCTTAACAGGGTTTTAAAATGCTTCCAATCCTCAGCTTTACCATTTTTATGGCCACTCTGTATGCCTTTCTCTATGATCTATTACAATCGTCATTTTCTTTTGTTATCCACAACAATTAATAACATTAGGAATAGGGAACATGCGAAGACTATTTGACTGTTTAAGTCTGCTCTACCGTTCAATAAAATCGGCACGGTGGCACAGTGGTTAGCACTGCTGCCTCGCAGCGCCAGAGACCCGGGTTCAATTCCCGCCTCCGGCGACTGACTGTGTGGAGTTTGCACATTCTCCCCGTGTCTGCGTGGGTTTCCTCCGGGTGCTCCGGTTTCCTCCCACAGTCCAAAGATGTGCAGGTCAGGTGAATTGGCCATGTTAAATTGTCCGTAGTGTTAGGTAAGGGGTAAATGTAGGGGTATGGGTGGGTTGCGCTTCGGCGGGTCGGTGTGGACTTGTTGGGCCGAAGGGCCTGTTTCCACACTGTAAAGTAATCTAATCTAATCTAATCTAAAAATCATAGCTAAAGTGATTGTAGCTTTGATTCCACTTTCCTGCCTGCCTCATGTAACCCTCGACTCCCTGGTAGATCAAAGAACTGCAAATGCTGTCTTGAATATACTCAGTGGCCCAGCCATCCACATTCTCAGAGGTCTTTAATAAACTTGTAATGAATTTCCAAAGGTTATGAACCCTTCAAGGGAAAGAATTTCTCCTCATCTGTACAGGACATTGGTTAGGCCACTTTTGGAATATTGCATTCGATTCTAGTCTCCCTGCTGTAGGAGGGATGTTGTGAAACTTGGAAGAATTCAGAAAAGATATAGTTTCCTGCTCTCTGTCTCCCTCCTTTCTTGAATAAAGGTATCATATTTAAAAATTTACTATAATTACTTCAAATTCCTTCCATTGGCATAACCTCTCACGCCATTCCCAGGTACTACATCTAGCTCAAAATGTTCTGTTTAGCAACTTTAGAAGGAAGGAAATAATAATTCAGTCTTTGCTGATCTACGTGGTCTCCAAAATGCTTCTAAATTAAACATCTCAGGTTCAAAAACGTCCATGGACTCATTATTTCTTGTCTGCTCAACCACCCCTAGAATTCTTGTGAGAACTATTCTAACTTTGGCCTCTTGTTGATCTCCAATTCTAATCCCCCCCAATATTGTCGGCTGGCTCTAGAATTCCCTCCTTAAACCCATCTCTCTGCCTCTTCTCTGTGAGATGCTCCTTTCAAGCCCTCTGACTGGGCATATTGTGACCTGACCCAATGATTCCTTGTTTAGCTTTGCATCAACATTTGGCCGATTACACTGCACCTCATCCAACATTGAGGCACGACAAAGACAGAAATGTCTGCAGTCAAAGCCCTCTTCATCAGAATCCAGTTCCGATAGAATGGGAATGTATGTTCAACTGAATAAAATTTCTAATGGATCATGCATCCACAAGGTAAATGTGGCCACTGTCAATGAGGTAAGCCAAAATTAATGCTTTCCTTTATTGGTCAGAGCGTTAAGTATAGGAGTTGGGAGGTCATATTGTGGCTGTAGAGAACATTGGTTAGGCCACTTTTGGAATATTGTTTGCAATTCTGGTCTCCCTCCTATAGGAAGGATGTTGTGAAACTTGAAAGGGTTCAGAAAAGATTTACAAGGATGTTGCCAGAGTTGGAGGTTTTGAGCTATAAGGAGAGGCTGAACAGCCTGGGGCTGTCTTCCCTGGAGTGTCGGAGGCTGAGGGGTGATCTTATAAAGGTTTATAAAATCATGACTGGCATAGGTAGGATAAACAGGCAAGGTCTTTTCACTGGGGTGGGGGAGTCCAGAACTAGAGGGCATAGGTTTAGGGTGAGAGGGGAAAGATTTAAAAGGGACCTAAGGGGCAACCTTTTCACGCAGAGGGTGGTGTGTGTATGGAATGAGCTGCCAGAGGAAGAGGTGGAGGCTGGTACCATTATAACATTTGAAAGGCATCTGAATGAGTATATGGGCCAAGTGGTGGCAAATGGGACTAGATTAATTTAGGATATGTGGTTGCCATGGACAAGTTGGACAAAAGGATCTGGTTCTGTGCTGTACATCTCTAAGACTCTATGACTCTTAAGTACTCCTTTAGGCTAACCTCATGTATTATTTGACTGAGTCCTGCATCGAGGAGCCCAAGCAAAAGTTACGTCAGTGGGAATCTGGGAGAAAACATTCTGCTGGTTGGAGTCACACCTAACACATGGGAAGATGGTTGTGATTGTTGGGGGTCAGTCATCTCAGCTTCAGGACTTCTCCACAGGAGTTTCTCTGGATAGTGTCCTAGCCCGAACCATCTTCAGCTACTTTAACAATGACCTTCCCTCCATTGTAAGGGCAGCAGTGGGAATGTTTGATGATGGTCACACAGTGTTCAACTGTGCTTGTAACTCTTCACACACTGAAACAGCCCATGCCTATATACAGAAAGTTGTGGACTTGTGTTCAGGCTTGGACTGATAAGTGGCAGGTAACTTTCATGCCACACAAGTGACAGGTGACTGTTTCCAACAAGTGAGAGCTTCACCATTGTCCCTTGACATTAAGTAATATTGTCATTGATAAATCCTTCACTATCAACAGCCTTGGCATTTGCAAGGTTTGTGAAGGTTTGTAGCTAAGGTTGAGGTTTAGGGTGTAGGTTTGCTCGCTGAGCTGTAGGTTTGATATCCAGACGTTTCATTACCTGGCTAGGTAACATCATGAGTGGCGACCTCCAAGTGAAGCGAAGCTGTTGTCTCCTGCTTTCTATTTATATGTTTGTCCTGGATGGGGTTCCTGGGTTTGTGGTGATGTCACTTCCTGTTCGTTTTCTGAGGGGTTGATAGATGGTATCTAGATCTATGTGTTTGTTTATGGCGTTGTGGTTGGAGTGTCAGGCCTCTAGGACTTCTCTGGCATGTCTTTGCTTAGCCTGTCCCAGGATAGATGTGTTGTCCCAGTCGAAATGGAGGTTTTTTTCATCTGTGTGTAGGGCTACGAGGGAGAGAGGATTGTGTCTTTTTGTGGCTAGCTGGTGTTCGTGTATCCTGGTGGCTAACTTTCTTCCTGTTTGTCCTACGTAGTGTTTGTGGCAGTCCTTGAATGGAATTTTATAGATGACGTTGGTTTTGTCCATGGGTTGTACTGGGTCTTTTAAGTTTGTTAGTTTTTGTATGAGAGTGTTGGTGGGTTTGTGTGCTACTAGGATTCCGAGGGGTCTTAGTAGT
>NC_057728.1:1525248-1547606 GCF_004010195.1 Chiloscyllium plagiosum | reverse complement strand
CCCCTCAGAAAACGAACAGGAAATGACATCACCACAAACCCCAGGAACCCCATCCAGGACAAACATATAAATAGAAAGCAGGAGACAACAGCTTCGCTTCACTTGGAGGTCGCCACTGATGATGTTACCTCACCAGGTAATGAAACGTCTGGATACCAAACCTACAGCTCAGCGAGCAAACCTACACCCTAATCCTTGACATCATCGTTGAGCAGAAACTGAACTGAACCAACTGTATTAATACTTGGGTACAAATGTAGGTCAGAGTCTGTGAATTCTGGGGAAGTAATTCACCTCTTGCCTGCTCAGAGCCTGTACAGGTCACATGTCCTTGTTAAACTAGAAATGGGAGTAAGCAGAGAAGGGTAGCTCTCGACAGCCTGTATGTCACCTTTTGAACATGTCTCTGTACATTATCCCTCCCAACAGAAGAATTAGTATTTCATTTTAATTCAGTTGTCTGGTGTTCCCAATATAAAACTGATCTCGACACTGACCCTGGTGATGTCTTGGTTGGATTTAAGCATAACTTTAGTTGCTTTCCCTTTCAGGTTCGAAAGACGTTTTTCACTCTGGCGTTCTGCGATTTTTGCCGTAAGCTTCTGTTCCAGGGTTTTCGTTGTCAGACGTGTGGATACAAGTTCCACCAACGTTGTAGCACTGAGGTCCCCCTCATGTGTGTCAACATCGACCAGCTAGAGTAAGTGCATTTGCATTGTAAAGGAGGCAGCTGGCATCATTGTTTGGGAAAGGAATGACTGTCAGATGGTATTGAGTGACATCTTTATGCTTTAGAGTTGACTTTGGTTAACCCTTTATGATTGGGGAGGTTCAAGCATAGGTTATCAAGAGCAATCAATACCTTTTATCTGATGGGCTTCAGAGATTGAGAGGATGGCTTAGTGGTTCTGGTCTTTAACGAATTTATAGGTAACTGAGATGAGGTGAGTATATTGTGTGTGAGTTTGCTGAAAATATCAAGTTTTGTGGAAAAACAAGTCTTGATGCAAAGAGACTGAATGTGGATCTGGGTAACTTAGGTAACTGGGAAAAATGCAAAAAGCAGAATCTCTTCTAAATGGTAAGAAACTGAGAATAGTGCTATTTGGAAAGATCTGCATGTACTTGTGCATGAATCGTGAAGTTAACTGGCAATGCAGAAATACAATTGATATATTAGCATTTATTGCCAGGATTTAGAGTATAAGAGTAAGCTTGAGGAGACTGGGCCTATAATTCTAGGCTTTTGAAGAATGAGATGATTCATTAAACAAAATAAAATTCTTAAGGGTGAGGATACCATGGTAGATACTAGGAGGATGGTTCCCTGGCTGGGGAATTGAGAACTGATGGTCACAGTCTCACTGAAGGATTTGGCCTTTAGTGTAGAGGTGAGGAGAGGTTTTTTTTCATTCAAAGGGTTTTAAACCAGAAATTCTCAAGGAGTTGAGTGAAATGGGTATTACTCTGGTGAAAGTGAACCATGATCTTTTTGAATGACAGCAGGCTTGGGGGTGAGATGGCAGCAAATGGTCTACCCAACTCTTTTCTCTATATATCTAAGTTCAGATTGTCCCAACAGGATATGTTGTGAACTTGATTTCAATAAATTTGGTCTTTTGTGGCTGGTATCAAAAAAGGGGCACGAGAAAGATTGTTGTCGGAACACAAATAGTTCATTCAAGTCTTTCAGTGAAGGGGGACTACATTCCATTCAGTCTGGGCCTGCATCTGTCCCTCCTAATAAGGATGAGGACCAGCAATCCTCATTGCCATTGTAAGACAACTAGGGGTGGACACTGCAACCCTGTCACTATAGCAATGAAGTCTCTCAAACAAATGTGATCTGAGGTATGCATTTTTAAAACTCCAGTTTCATGGACAAATGTAAGTTTATCATGCACCTATCTTATTCATAATCTTTTAAGATTATGCTTTTCTTTCTGTGTATTGTTTGTCACCAGTCTTAATTAGCAGGGCCGATTACTCTTTAAAGTTGCTGCTTAAATGCAAATTGTTATTGGAACCACATGATGGGAAAAGCCATTGAAGGTAGTATGGAGTTCATGCAAAATGCGTTTCATAGCTCATGTTTCTCTGATGGCAAATCACATTGCTCTCACCTCGAATGGCTAAGCTGAAAATGCTTAGAGCTTACCCCAGATCATATACAGTTCGCTCCAGACGCTAGGGGTGGCACGGTGGCTCAGTAGTTAGCACTGATGCCTCACAGTGCCGGGGACCTGGGTTCGATTCCCACATTGGGCAACTGTCTGTGTGGAGTTTGCATATTCTCCCTGTGTCTGCGTGGGTTTCCTCCGGGTGCTCCGGTTTCCTCCCACAATCCAAACGTGTGCAGGTTAGGTGAATTGGCTGAGCTTAATTGCCCATGGTGTTAGGTTCGTTAGTCAGGGGTAAATATAGGGTAGGAGAATGGGTCTGGGTGAGTTAATCTTCGGAGGGGCGATGTGGACTAGCTGGGCCGAAGGGCCTGTTTCCATACTGGAGGGGATCTAATCTAATTCACCATGGCGATTCTGCACTGTTTTCTCCATTGTCCAAATGAGCGTGGAATTTAATAAAAGCAAAAAAAAAAGTTTAAAAGTTCACATTCATTTCACATTGCTGTGGTCTAGAAGGCATGCCCTTGTTGTGCCACACTTAGATGTCCAGTCATGGCTCAGTGGAGTTTAGAGTCAGAAGGCTGCCAGTTTAAACCCTACTCCAGTGGTTTGAGCACACAATCTTGGCAGATGCAAAATGTTTTTCGCTGCTGTTTGATGCAGGGCGATAGAGCTCACAATTCATTCCCTAAAAATGTTGTCTTGTTTTCAACTCACTGCTGTTTGTAGGAGCTTGTTTTGTGCAAATTGGCTGGCGAATATCCTTAACATCAAACAGTGACAAAGCCTAAAAAGTGCTTCATTGGCTCTTTGGGATGTCCTGAGGGACTAAATGAATACAAGCTTTGCATTTTGTTGTTTTTTAGTTACTTGTGCGCTAGTGTGCACTGAATTTGATAATCTGGCAAAATGAAATTGATGCAATAATCTTTTCTTCTCATCCCCCCCTCCCATTTCTCCTGGCTGCTTTTGTTATCCGTTTTCCTCTAGTCTGCTCATTCTTTCCCGAATCTATGAAAACCATCCCATTACACAAGACGATGTATCATCTGGAACAACGCCACCGGGTTTGGGGATGTATCCTTCAGTTCCACCGTCCGATTCCACAGGGTAAGTCGTTTACAGGAGTTCCTCTCTATCTCTCTCACACTCAATCCTCCAACTGCCCTGTGATCCATTTCTCCAATGGTTGTAGATCTTCAGGTTCGTCTTGGTCCTGTTCCATCAGTTATGAGTATCAGCAATTGTCCAATTCAATGGGATATTGGTCATTGACACTTGAGTACCATTTGCTGTACTTGACCAAGTATAACAGGGTCTGAGACTGAGAATGTCATCACTCTCGCCACTGCTCCTCACTTCTGTCCCTTGTTCTCCTCTTCTGGAGACATGTTCCAATTGCACCCTGGTCGCTGGTGGAATTTGAATTCAATAAATAAGCCTGGAATTCAAAGTTGGACTAATGGTGACTGTGTAAGCATCATCAGTTGTTGTAAACTCCCATCAGGTTCATTCGTCCATTTAGGTGAAGGAAATCTGCTGTCCTTCCCTTGTCTGGCTCATCTGTGACTCTAGATCCACAGCACTTTTAACTTCCCTCGGAAATGGCCAAGCAAGTTCCTCAGGAAATTTATGGATTGACAGCAAATGGGAAAATGCAGGTGCAGTGTTAATATCACTGGACCCAGCTTTGATGCAGAGTTATCTAGACTTAAAACGTTAGCTTGCTTTCTCTCCATGGATGCTGCCTGACCTGCAGTGATCTCCAGGATTTTTTGTTTTCAGTACAGGTTCCAGCATTTGCAGTATTTTGATCCTAACAATAAAAGGTAGTTAGTCTAACCAGCAACATTCACATCCTATAAATGAATATAAATAATGAAGGGGAGGTGAAGGATGAGATGGGGCATGAGATTGGGAGGCACCGCGGGTGAGGGGAGATTTGAGGGTACAAAGTACTAATGAGAATGGACAGGGGAATAGGAGCGGGGAATGAAGAGTGAGGTGAGGAAGAACAAGGTGTGGAGCTTGGATGAGAATGAACCCAAGGGATTGGTTAGTGGAGGCCAGGGAAAGCAAGTATTGTCTGAGTGGCAGCGAGGCATAGACATTGACTAGAAAATAAAGCAGGAGGAAACAGGAGAGGAGGAAGAAAGTCTGAGAGCAGAAAACAGAGGCAGAAGCAGGAATGGAGAGCGTGAGTGACTGAAATGGAGTTAGCTGAAAGAATCTGAATTGGAGGGAAGAATCGGACAGGTGTTAAACTCCGTGTCATCCAAGGAATGCACATTATTCTGGAGTGGTATTTTCCATATATTGCAATGTTATATTGCCAATAGTGCCCAGGGATGTGCAGGCTAGGTGGGTTAGCCATGGGCAATACAGGGTTATAGGGAGGTAGGTCTGGGTGCGATGCTATTCGAAGGGAAAGTGTGGACTCGGTGGGCTGAATGGCTTGCTTCCACACTGTCGGGATTCTATGATCTAGCCAGGAGAAGGATAGTGTTAGACTTCAAGAGGACACTTACAGGACAGTGGAATGGGTGGACAAGTGTCAGATAAAATTCAAAGCTGGAAAGTGTGCAGAGATTCATTTTAATATGAAGAAGGAAGAGAGGCGATTTAAAATAGCTTTTAAAAGAGGCTGTGTTAACTGACCTGTGATTTTATGCGCACATGTCTCTGAAGGTAGTACAGCAGATTAACAATGTGGCTGAATAGGCATGTGGGATCCTGGGCTTTACAAACTAAGGTATAAAATATAAAAGGAAGTTAGGCTGAACGTTGAAGTATTCCTTGTAACTGTGGGCATTGCACTTTATGACAGAAGTGAAGGATTTAGAGAGGGTGCAGAAAAGAAGGCTGATTAGGGTTCCAAAGGCAATAGAGTTCACTTACAATATGAGAGTAAGGAAGTTGGGTTGTTCTCCATTGGAGATGAGAGGGTGGATAGACAATTTAATAAAGGTGGCCTAAATCATAACGGGGCTAGATACTAGCAAGAAACTATTTCATTGGTCAGGAGCAAGAGGAATTAGTGATTGGGAATAGAAGCAGTGAGGATGTAAAAAGATTTTTCTTTACACTAGGTAGTTAGGGTCTACCTGAGAATGTGATGGAGACCATTTCAATCTTCAGTTTCCAAAGGGTGAGAATCTGAATGGAAAAACAGTTCAGGTGTAAGAGGAGAGTGGAGGGGAGTGGGACCACCTGAGTTGTTCTTACAGAGGGGCAGCACAAACCCAGTGGGCAGAGAGCTCTCATGTGTTAGAACCTATTTGCAATGCTGTGAATTATGCAGTGGGTGGTTGTAAGAAGTGACCCACGCCCCCAACACACACTCTAACACACACACCACATACCCCCAAACAGCTTCACTCCTTTCACTCTCTGTCTGTCTGTTACTCACTCACTCACTCTAATCTACACTTAGAACTGGGGCCATGATTTCCTGGCGAAGAGGTTTCTCAGGGACTGTGGAAATGCCAGGATGATTGATAAATCAGTCATCCCGTTGCTGTACAACATAGGCTGAAGATTATTTTCTGGTCTCAACTTGTTAGACGGTGAAATCTGTGGGGCTGGAAAAGCACAGCGGATCAGGCAGCATCTGAGGATCAGGAGAGTCAACATTTCGGGCATAAGAAGGGCTTATGCTCAATGTCAATTCTCCTGCTCCTCAGATGCTGCCTGACCTGCTGTGCTTTTCCAGCACCACACTCACAACTCTGATCTCCAGCATCTGCAGCCCCCACTTTCTCCTCGAAGCTGAAATCTGTCTCCTCAGCCCCAGTGCTGTGAAGGAAATCTCAGTCAGCACTCAGTCTTGACCTCCTTCCCCTCCTCCCCCCCCCACCCAGCCCCAGTCAAATGACCTGGTGGTACTTGCTGTCCATAGATTTCCTAAAGGCCATGTCACAGGCTGAATCAGAACAGTAGGTCTGGAGAAAGTTGCAAATTCTCACTGCTGTTAAACGGCGTTTTATATTGGCAGGTCCCTATCTCACACCACTGCCTCCCCGACGAAATCGATTCCAATCCCACAGCCTTTCAGACCTGGTGAGGAAGACCAACGCAATCAATTTGGGCAGCGAGACCGTTCATCCTCTGCGCCAAACGTACACCTCAACACCATTGAGCAGGTCAATATTGATGTAAGTATCCTCACACTTACCCGTGAGCGGAGATGTGGTTTTGCAGTAATGTCACTGGACCGAGGTTACCACACTGAGGTTTCCAGTTCCAATTATACTGCAGCAGCTATACCAATTTAAATATAGTTGGAAGCTGGTGTCAGTTATGGCATTAAACCAGAAACGATTGTCATTAAAACCATCTGGTTCACCAATGTTCTTTAGGGACAGAAAATTGCCATTTTCCACTTGGTCTTGTCTACAAGTGACTCCAGACCAATACAGGTGTCTTAATCACCCTCTGAAATGGCTGAGCAAACCAGTCCATTCAAGGGCATGAGGGATTGACAGCAAACTAGCCTTGCCAGAGATGTCCACAGTCCATGAAATTTTTTTTTTTTTTAAAAGTGTTTTTCGTTACTTGATACCGCTCTTTCAAGATAAAGGGACAGTCATCTCTGGCTAATCACTTTATGATGCTCTGATAATATGCTTTGGCTGTGGCTCAGATGCAGTAGTAACACCTCCTGCATCTGAGGTTCTGAACTTGAGAGACTTGATCCCCATCCTCTGAGCTCACACTCCAGGGCAGGGCTCTCTTGAGGATTCTGCCTTTCAGCTGATACACTAAGCTGAGGTTCTGTCTGACCTGTCAGACAGCAGAAGATCCCACAGCCTCTATTTGAATAGATGACGTAGTTTATCTCACTGCTGTCAATGAGTCCTGTCAATGTACAAGTTGAGTATTATATTTCCTTACAGCTGGGACTACTTTTCATAATTAGCTTTCTTTATCTGTTAAGCACTTTGGAAAGGTATTGTATAATTGAAAGCTTGCTCTCCTGAGTAGGTGAGCTCTAACAGTAGGTAAGGAAGTTGTAGTTGAGAAGATGCAGTGGTCATTTGTGGTAATCCTTTGAAGCTGTTTCACTCATTGTCCCCACCCAACATGCTCCCCTTTAGAAATCCTTCATGCATACTTTTTGGAAATCTTCTCTAAAGCCTCCTTGGGGCTTCTAGTAAACCTTACTTTTGTAACCCTCAGTAGCCTAATGATTCTCAAAAATGGACTGAGACATCTCCCCTTTTCTCATTGTTCCCTAGGGTCTGATCCGTGATCAGGGTCTACCACGCAATGACGGAGGTAAGAATGTGACATCTTGATTCCCTTTGAGTTTGTGGGTTTCTCGGGTGGAGATTTTAAGGAAACATGCCAAGATTTTGTTCAGTTGAATTCCATCTGAACTTACATTTTTACATCAATTGTACTCCCCAACGTAACACTGCCCAGGTTGTAGAGGATTAAATATAGAGTAAGGACCCTTTCCTAAAAATGTTTGTCAGAGGACTTCTCTCAATTGTGCTGATGTGATTTTTCCATCCTATACCAGCCTTCTGTGTGCCCCTGAGTGGTGTGGCCAGTTTGGCACTGGATGGGGCTTCATGATGGCATGTTGTGTTCTGGGGTTAATGCCAGCCAGAGAACACCAGTGGGACCTATTCAAATGTTTTGCGACCATGAGGCAGTGGAGATTCTGATTACAATTTTACTTGGTTCTCCCACTGAATACTGTGGTCCCTTATTACAGAGTGTAAAACTTTGTTCAAAAGCTGGAACTGAAATTAATCAGGCAATGACAATCCTTTTAGACCCTAAGTCAACAAAAGATGAGGTATTAATGTAGGTACAAAACCAGCAAGGCCTTCAAGAAGCCATTGCCTGACTCGTTATAGTGTCCTTTCACCTCCCTATAATAAAATTCAGCATATTGACACCTTTGCTATCCTTCTGTCTTTTATCTTTTTTTTAACGTTGGTAATTTTATCTCTGTGCTTCCTCTGCCCTTCCACCAGCAGAAGGTACTGACTCTCACTAGAAAGCAACTTGACCTCATCCTTCACCCCAAGTGTCGCTCTTATATGAGTCTCATTATGAATTTGTACCTATCTATTTCTGGGTTGGTAGACCGTTTGGTCACAAAGGCCATCAGGCCTGAGCCCAAACCTGCCTCATTTTCTTTAGAAATTTCACATCTGAGCAGGAATGCTTCACTAATGATGATAGCAGGAATCTTGGCCAACTTTGCCTAAATCCCTAAATTGGGGGGGGGGTGGAGTGGCAAGGGCCATTTGCAATGCCTAGCTGTATTGAAATGATTTAACTCAGCAAGGACGCGAGAGCTGTTCCCTCAATAAACTGTTAGAGTTCATTTAGAAAGATGTCAAGTCTTTACTTCTGCCTTGAATTGCTGCCATTGTGTAAAAAAAAATTGTGCTCTGTTTTGTGATAGGGAGGTGGGGATCTGGTTGAAGTCATTAGGTCCTGCTAGTTTGGGGAATGCATTAGTGAGCTTGCATTAGTGAGCTTGGTGTGGTGTGTGTACAAATGAGGAGCCCATGTTGCTGCTAACTTATTTTGAACATTGACTGACCTCTGATTTCCCCCCCTATTTCTTTGAAGGTAGGATGCTCTGAATTTCCCCCCATGCCACATCCACTTCTTCACCCACCACCTCCCCCCCCCACACCTCCCCCAGTCATTTATCAGTAAATTCCCTCCCAATACCAGTTTGGAAAGAAACAAATTGTAATGTTATCACAGGAGTTAGAGCATGAGAGTTGTTACCCTTGCCCATGACTTCACTGACATTTTGAGAACTCATTTTCAGAGCCTGAGTACCAGATGAAAGAAAGGATTTGAGAGGTGAACTTTGGTGGATAGCTAGTGACTTCCACATTTACACCAGATTCTGCCCACAGAATTAAAACCAGATCTTTTCACAGTTGTTCTGGGATGCCAGTGAGTTGCCCTTTTCCCATTGTGGGTTTCCTACTCACTTCAGCACATGCTGCTGATAGACTGGTTTCCTGTGGACATTTAAAGGAATTCGCTTTGGTACTTGTAATGACAGCGTTAGGTGACAATTGCAGAACCTGTGCTATTTCTGTCCCGGGTTGGGGGCCACGGGAGAAACTGAGTTGGTTCAAGGCAGTGGTCAAATCTGTCGTGCTTTGATTTCTTGCTGAACTCCTGTGGGTTAGTAGAATTGCAAAGAGCAAGAATTTAACCTCTCTTATTCTTTAAAGCAAAACTTAAGGAAGGATGTAAAACAGAATTAATCCCTCTTTAAGTACGTGACTCCTTTCTCGCGATTCGCTAAAATAATGGGTGATCTTCTCAAATTGATGCAGCTCCATCGCATTAGGTAGTTGCAGCACTGTTTCTGAAGAGGCAGTGGTATCTGCCCATTTGTATGGCAATTTTTGAATGAGAATCTTGGCTGTCAGTACTGCTAAGGGAAAGTGTGTTGAGATGTAAGAATTTTGGTCTCTGCTGTGAGTGGAAAGTATTGTTGGACATGCACTGTACGAAACAGGGGAAGATCCTCCAGCAGAAACCCTATGCGAGGTTTCTTTTGCCCTTTTGAATATTTTTCTTCTCTATCCAATAAGGAAGAACCCTACTGGCAGGGAGTTTTGGTTCCTGCTCCTTCACTCCTTTTCTTTTCTCTTCCCGCAGCCCCCTTGACGCAGCCGATCAGGTGCCTCAGGAAGTACCGCTCCCGGACTCCCAGCCCTTTGTTGCAATCTTACCCCAATGACCTTGTCTTTGATTTTGAGCCTGGTCCTGTATTCAGAGGTACTCGGGCACCTCTCCTCGCTTACCCACTTGTGCACGCTCCCTCACGAACATTTACATTGCACTGCACCGATTCTCTCACCACTGCTTCTCCACCTGAGATTCATGCCCACTCCATAGACCCATTGTGTATAGGAACTGTGGAGCAGGTAGCTCAATCAGAAGCAGTATTCAGCCAAGGCTTAGGTCAGAGGTGGTTCATCCAGTTGTAAACCCAGTTTACAGCAGATCCAGGGTATATCCAATCCCATCCGTCTCTAGCGTACTACCAATCTGTCAGTGTATACCCGCAAGGAAACCGAGCACATCATCCTCAGCTAGCAGGCTGCACCAAGGGGAGTGAATAGATTGTGGCCAAATGCAGTAGGTACAGGACAAAATTTAAAAGGGTACTTATTCTAAGATCAGTAAAGTAAGGACGTTTGTTGTGTTTGTCTCTGAACCTGCTGGAAGTCGAAAGGTTTTCAGATCATTTAGAATCTGCTGCTGTGCACTTTGCAATAACTTATATTTATGTTATGTTGAGGAGGAGGGAGGATGTAGAGAAAGGCATAGGGTGTGAACAAAGTATAATATGGAGGACAGTTGTTGCATCTTGTCTCTTTGGTCAGTTACTGTTGACTTAATCCCAGGCCAGTTGGTGAAGTATTAAACAACACAGTAATAGATGGGAGACTTATTTACAAAATGTAGTCATACATTTATCTGTTTTGTATCTAATCTCCCCAAGTCCCAGCAGTCTCTCTTTAAAAGTGCTCTAGCTCCTTAATAAAACAATACACTTCACCTCTGTATTTTAATATACTTAATATTTCATTACCACATACACATATTTTTAATTCATGTGGTTAGCTATGGTAAAAATCAAATGAGCTTGCTTCCTTCAGCTTGACCGCAGCTGTAGAGGCAGTATTAGATGCAAGATAAGATTCATTGTTGCTGCTGCTGTAAAAGTCCCAACTAATATCGCAACATTGACCATCAGAATTCTGAGAAACTCTATATGACATAGAAGCATGTATGTTACAGATTTGAAATGTTTGCAGCAGATGCATTAAATAAAAGATAGATTTGCCATAGTCTTACCAGACCATAGAGGTGCGCTCTCAGTAGGGAGAGGTGATTGCTGGTGGTTTAATCTGAGGGTCACCACGCCTCAGGGGAGGAGAGAAGTTGAGAAAGAGATTCCTTCATGGTAACCTTAGCCAGTGCAGGACCTTAGCCTATGCTGTTGGCATCATCCTACATTGCAAACCAGCTGTCAATCTAACTGAGCCAAATTGACCCCCTAGCAGATGATTATCAAGTAAAATGGTTGTGTAAGAAAAGAAGTATTCTACATTCATTTATACCCAATTAGAATGTTTGAATTTTAACAGTTGGGACTCATTTTCTCTGACCTGCTGTATTCAGGTCCTCTCCTACCATTTGTTATTCCAAAGGAGCAGGTTACTTAATGGAGGAATTGAACACATTGGCCAATGCATTAAACAAGCATATAGGAATTAAGTGCAAAAGATCAGGGTTATCCGAATTAAAACCAGAAAATACTGGAACCATTCTGCAGGCCAGGACAGAATTATGTGGAGAGAGAGAAAAACAGAGGTAACATTTCTGTGACCTTTTGTCACAGAAAGGACCGCAGGAGAGGAGGTGGATTGAGAGCTGAAAGAGGGAAATATTTCACTCCAAGCAGAGTTCTGGACAAAACAAAAATCACATTAAACTTTTTCAAAATACTGCTTCTGATCAGCACCTGTTTCCCTTGTTGAACACATTCCCACACTGTTTTATAATTTAGAGTGCCTCTTTAGTAAAAGAGACAATGTGCCTTTTCTCTGGGTTATCAAACTGCTCGTTAACACCAATTATCAGCCCTAAAGCAATTACCTTAGCAAAACATTCTTCATATATTACTTAATAATCATTTTGAAGACAAATATCTTTCTTAAAGTAAATCCATATCTGATGTTCACTGAAGTGGTTTCAAAATGCAGCAAAAACCAGATTGAAAGGCACACAGTTTCCATAATGTATTTTTTCTGATGTTCATATTCTGTGCTGTTTGGGGTCAGGGGAAGAAATTGTCGTTCAAAATATTCTTCTTTATCTTCATTTTCCCCCCAATAATGTCCTTGCATTTTAGTCAGGTTATCACTTCTGAGTAGGTGTATAAATAGGAAAGGGTTAAAGGGATATGGGCCAAATGCTTGGCAATTGGGGCCAGATCAGATTGAGATGTCTGGTTGGCATGGACTTGTTGGACCACAGGGACTGTTTCCGTGCTGTATGACTCTCTGAGATTGATGGGCAAAACAAAAAAGATACTTAGATTGTGCTGGAGATGAATTTAATTCTTGAAGCGAAGTGCTTACTTCAGTCACCATAACTGATGACAATTTGCCTATATTTGAGGGCAAGGACAGTGTGCAGGTAGCCCATGACACTACTGACTCTTACTGAGGTATGTACTGAAGCAGGGGTGCTGACCCTTGCTGGGGTATAGCTTCAAGGTTCCTCTGTGCCCCTTGAACAAAATAACATTTCTTTGCATATTAGTCCTCTTCAAGTATTGACTTTTGCAACCAATCCAATGCCCAACCTTACTTGCAGCAGGGGTCAAGTGAAAAATTTGTAGATAGTGTTTGATGGAAGGAGAGATCTCCAGGAGCATGCTTTTTTTTGCTCTTAACCTCATGTTTTTGAAGCCACTGATTACAGAGGGACCATGATTATCCGGCATTCGATTACCCGAATATCGGATTATCCAGCAAGATTGCAAGATCCCAAAGCTTGGTTAAACTTTGTAATTCGGCATTGGATTATCCGGAATTTGATTAACCGAATGGAGTACTCTTCACCCGTATCCTTCGGATAATTGAGGTTCCTCTGTATTCTCCACCAAAATCCTGGGGAGATTTGATATTGAAGCAAGGAGTTGCTGATCTGTTTGGCTTTTCTCAGTTGACGTTGGATTAGGTTGGGTGGAGTTGCTCAGAGAAGGAGTAAGACCAATTTCAGCCTTGCCTGGAAGTCCATTAGTTGGAGATTACCTATCATTGACTATTTATCGTACACAGCCCTAAAAGGAAGTCTGTTCGATGTATGGAAATATCCTTAGTAGCAGTCTTAGCAGGAATCCTTGGTTAAGTAAATGCAGTTGTTGACTCTAAAATTTCCCTAAAATTTCCCAAATCTTGTCTAGTCCTAAGCACATTGGTTTCTGCCCTACTTGATTCCCACCTGCTCCACGGTATTTAATATATTTATCTCTAGCCACTCTGTTGTGTCTTGTTATTGCCCTGAGCTAAACTGGGCATGAAAGCTTACAGCAACCCTGACCTCACAATAACAGCTTACCCACTGCACAGGGTTAGTTACAAGAGAGAGCAAGGTGCTTTTGAATGTTGCCATGTAGCTAACTTGCTGCAGCACCATTGAGAAATTTCAAGTTGATGGCCATAACTTCACGCTTTTCTATTTCTATTTCCACCCCTATCTCTCAATCAAAAATCGGTTCTATGCATGGTCACTCCTTATTTTGGGAGCCACTTTGGCTGTGAGATCATTCACCAGTGTCGTACCCTGCATGGGCTGTCCAACATTATAGTTTAGCCTCTTGCCTTATTTTGGGCAACTCTTTGCTGTAGTAATGATTCTGCTTTCTCCTACCTCTTGGTTCCTCCTCACCCCCTCCTGTTGAAACGTTGATTTAAACAAAAATTTAAACAGGGTCCACGTCGGGGCTCTCTGCCACTCCGCCAGCTTCGCTGCCTGGTTCTCTGAGTTGTGTCAAAACGCTGCAGAAATCACCTGGTACTCAGCCACGGGAGAGGAAATCGTCGTCCTCATCATCCGAAGACCGGAATAAGATGGTAAGCAGGAGACCCTTCTCTCTCTCTTTCCTTTCTGTAAGTGTGAAGAAGAGCTGAGGTAACAATTTGGGGTGTTTACACAGACAAGGGGGTGAACAAAAGACTTGAAGGGTAGCAAACGTGGCTCCGAGCCCCTCTGGGCTGCGGTGGGGGAGAGATTGTTCAGGGATGCCCAGTCTTGGCTGCCCTCCTGGCCAGCGGTATACGTGAGTCCGGATTGTTTGGTCGGAGCAGAGCCATGTTTTGAGTTGGGGATGGCTTATGGTGAGAAAGATACCTATCATGGCAGGAAGGAGGTGGGGGCAGGTGATGATGGGCAGTTAATATTGGATGGAAAAGATACATTTCTGATGTTAATTGCGATTTTGGCCCAACCCAACACATCATCAAAACAACTCATACTGTGCGGTTTACTAGTGATAGATCACAAGGTGGGTTCAGAGGATGCCCTTTAGATTCCATCCCTGAACAATGCCAACACTATCATGTGGTTGTCAATGAGGGCAAAACTTCTTGATCATCTCCATCTGTTGATGGAAGGGTAACATCTTGTTGCCAGATTTCCTGAAGGATGCCCAAGACATCAAGGCCAGAGTAGAACAATTCAAGCTCTGACCTTGAATCTTGAGAAATCACAGTTGCACACCCTTGTCTCACCGCATTTTGCAACATCATTTGAGCTTGACAGTGGTTGGAATGGGGCCCATGTGTGAATGATGTGTAACAAAGCAGAGTCAGACAAAAGTGCACAGTTCAAACTTTAACCTGGGTTTTATTCCCTGCTATTTATCATGGTTTTTGCTTTGTAGAAAACTCTGGGTCGAAGGGACTCCAGCGATGACTGGGAGATATCAGAAGGACAGATCACATTGGGTCAAAGGATAGGATCGGGCTCATTTGGAACAGTGTATAAGGGAAAGTGGCACGGTATGTAATGTGGTAGGGTTCTCACGGTCCCATGGTGCGTATGTGGTGGACAATATTTGGCTGTTCGATTGGATTCGGTGTTGGTCTACTGGAATGCCATGGTTAGTGTTACAGCACCTTAGAAAGTGCAGAGCAATGAGAAGCTGCAGTTGGAGTTCAATCAAGCTGGTTACAGACCCCCTCTATCATGAGTTAATACAATGTGTTACAGCTTTAACTGTTCAGTATCAACATTGCCAAGGCCACAGATGTTATTTTCCACAAGAAAAGAAATGAGTATCACCTCTGCACCCTAAAAGCCAACAGTCTAAAAACAGACTATCATTCTACTCAATAAGAGCAGAATGTATTTTATTCAGCCACCAACATTGTAAGTGGATGAGACTTGCATGCTCAGCTCTGGAGGTACACTCACCAAAGGTGAAGATAATTTGTTGAGTGAAGAGCATTTAGCTCATGATCATTCGCTCTCCATTGTTCCCAATCCAGAGGCAAGCTACCTTTGATATGATTGAAGGTGCATTGAGCTGAGACCAATACTGAGTACTTAGTGCCCCTTGCACACCACTGTAGTTCCCAATAACTGCATTGTGCGTGAGCGTTTGCAATCTAAACAATGCATGTTTGGTCAGGTTCATACTGAGACGGATGGATGTTTCCTAGTGGCAGTGGTATCGATTAATATCAATCAAATATGGAGGGAAAAGGAGCTGAGTATAGATCTATTTGAGCGATGGAATAGGCTCATGCTGTTATGGCAGAGTGCTTGAGAAAAATATTGTTGGATAGCTTTACTTGCATTCTCAGACCTGACTGGCAAGAGTTTTCAAAGCGCACCTTTATCCTTGATCATTCCTCTTCCGCTGAAGGTGCTGATCGTTGAGTCGATGCTGGGTGACAAAGGTCACCTCTTGAAACATTGCCAGATCCATGCATTTGGAAAAACCTGAGGATCCTTTTCTCTTGCCAGCTTTCTCCTTGGCCTTCTTTGAAGGTCTTGGCTTCAGCCTGTAGTACGTCTCTATGGCTGCTGGGTTGTTGGTTATTAACTAAGGCAGCTAATGCCAACAGGATGTTTATTAGCAGCAGAGAGCTCACCACAGGCTAAGCCTGATCCTGTACTGACACAATGTCCAAATGAGCTCACTCTCCAACAGGATGTAACTGTTCTCCTCTCCACCCCTTTCGCCCCCTGCCAGGGAACCTCCAACCTTCCTGAAATAGCACAGTCTGGACTTGATAATTCTTTGTAGCTGAGTTACTGATAGGAAAAACTGCCATCCATTGGGGTGAGACAGATTCTGTTTGGGCTGACTCTGTCAGTAGGCCGACTGTGCTAGCCATTCACTATCTTGTAGAATTCTGTTATTGTGTTATTCTGTTATTGTGCCGCCGCATGCTATAAAATGCTATTTGCCCACAGGGGATGTTGCAGTGAAGATGTTGAATGTTACAGCTCCAACGCCACAACAGCTACAAGCCTTTAAGAATGAAGTGGGAGTCCTCAGGTAAGAGGATCATGCTGAAATTCTGAAAGCCAAGACCTGTCAAACAATTAGCAGACCATGAGTGAAATATTGGAAAACTTCCAATGATTGTTATACATGTGGTGGTGCAATCACATGACACTGTATATGGATGGTGTGATATCCTTGCAAAAGGGGTATTGCAATAGAGTGGTCATGTCACTGACTTGTAATCCAGAGGCAGGTGTTAAATCTCACCAAGGCATCTAGGAAATTTAAATGTGACTGATTACATTTCAATCTGGTAATCATGATTAAGGCACCCAGCTGTCCTCACCAATATCTGACAATTAGTACCAAAATTAGGGAGCTGTTCCATTGACTCAGTCACCCACATTGGTTGACGTAGTAATTATCACAGATCCAAACCTTAGTGTCGTCACAATTGGCTATGTCCAATCCAAATAGGAGGGTAGACCCTGAAGCTATGGTGGCCATGGAGAGAGAGAATGGTCCTGGGGGTCCTCAGAATTAACTGCTGACCCCATGACATCTTGTATCAGGACAAACATGGAAACCACCTGCTGATTCCCACCTACTATCTGACCTTCCCCTTCCTCAGCTGATGAATCCATCTTGAATAGCCCTTTGGAAGAAGCGCTGTGCAAAGATTTCACAGAGAATGCCCTTTGGGTAGGGGAGACCAATGTTCATCATGGACCGCAGCTCAGTAGCACTCCTACTGACCAAGATGGCGGAGGCCTGAAGAACAAAACCAGCAGAAAGGTAAATACAATTGAGGTCCCAACCCAATGGAAACACAGTACAGGATTTCATGCATACAAAACCGTAGAAACAGCATCCTAAAGCCAAGCTAGGCAATTCCAAAACAGAGTTAGGATCAAAGCTGTACAAATGAACCACATCTCACCAAGTATGGGGGTAGACACCAAACAACTGATTGGAGGAGGCAACTCCAATGTGCATCCCAATCCTTGATGACGGTGCCCAGAATGTCAATGCAAAAGACAAGGCCGAAATGTCTGCATCAACTTTCAGGTTGAGCTACTGCGTAATTGACAGGTACCCATCATGACAGCCTTCAAACCATTTCAGTTCACTCCACGTCATTTTGAGAAACAGATAACCATACTTAAAATAGCAATAAGCAACACCTCAGCTATAATCTTTAGTATGCCTTGGGAAAATTGCCAAGCTATGCCCTGTACACAAGGAGAACAAATACAGTTTGACCACTTACAACATTAGCAAAATGGTGGGTGGTTTCATCATTCTGCCAGAGACACGTAGCTTCTGATTTCATTACAGCCTTGGTCTAAATGTGGGCAAAAGATCTGACCTCCAGAGGTGATGTGGGAGTGACTATCCTTGTCATCAAGTCACTCCCACATCACCTTTGGAAGACAGATCAATAGTGGCATGAAGGAGCCTTGACAAAACTAAAGTCAATGTGGGCAAACTCTCCACTGGTTCGAATCATACCAGTGGGAAGGTAGATGGTTGCGTTTGGTTCCCCTTCAAGTCATGCATCATCGTGACTCATTTTATATCTGTGTACTTTCACTGTTACTGGGTCAAAATCTTGGAGCTCCCTCCCCGTCAATGCTGTAACTCTACCTACACCAAATGGACAGCAACAGTTCAACAAGGCCTTTTCTGAAGGGCAATGATCCTGGCCCAGCCAGTGAAACCCACATTCCCTGAAAGCATGTGAAAAACTGAACTAGGCCAACCACATCAATTTTGGTGTGTTGTGTTGCCATGGTCTTGCCAGGCCATAGTAGCTGCTCTCATTTAGAGAGAAATGGCAGGTGGTGATTTAATCTTAAGGTCACCAGACCTTAGGCAGGGGAACAGGTTGAGAAGGAGAGTCTATCATGGTAACCTCAAACCGGTGATGGGAATTGAATCCACGCTGTTGGCATTACGCTGCTCTTTAAACCAACGATCCAGCCAACTGAATAAAACCGATTCCCGGCCATATTAATACTGTGTGTGAGCAGGTCAGAAGCTGGGAATTCTGCGGTAGGTTACTCATGTCCCACACCCCAAATTCCATCTATCACCTACAAGTCAGAGGTCAGGAGTATTACAAAACCCTGTCTGTTTGCCTGCGTGAGTGCAGCCCCAGTAACTCATGAGGCTTGGCATCATCTGTTCGAAAGTAGCCCATCTGATTAACACCCTATGCCCATGGTGAATAGTCACTCTGTGTCCACCATCGACACAGCATGGCAGCAATATGCACCAGCTACAAGCTACACCACAGCAACTCACCATCATTCCTTCGACAGCTCACCTGACTTTCAAACTCTACCACACTGAAGAAATAAATATAATTGTCAGGGCCAGTATCTGCGAGTTCCCCTTAAAGTCTAAACCACCCATTGTTGCAACAAAATTCCTTTCTAACCTGGAACTCCTTCTCTAACAATACTGTGAGTGTAGCCATCTCAGATGGACTGCAGCAGTTCAAGGAAGTGGCTCACTATCACATTCTCAAGGAAAATTAGAGATGGACAAGCAAAGTTGATGTTGCCAGCAATGCCCTTGTTTCATGAGTGAATCTAAAAATATGGATGAGATAATGATAATTGAGGTGTGATCTAACGGTGGAGACCACCAGAACCAAGCCCAATCATGCCCTTATTCAGGGTCTATACATATACATTTACATATCTTCTAACAAAAGTCACTGTACAGTAATTGGGGTGATCACTGGCTGTTTTTCCTTCCACATCGGCCTAATGTCATTGCAGATCTGTCGAGGCCAAATAATGTGTCCAAATATTGCTGTCTCTGGGATTTGTTAACTCTGATGTTAGATTGACTTCTGGTTTCATTTGAGGGGAGCAGGTGTTAATATTGATAGTGAAATAAATTGTTAATGTTGTTTTCTATTCATTTTGGTTGACTTTTGTTTGAAACTTTGAGTCCTAAAATTGGGATGGCAGTTGGTGATGAGCGAGATTTGTAAGTGTCTCCATTTCCTGTGTATCGTAAAGCAGTATTGTGCGGTAAATGTACCACTTACTGGGGGCCACTGTAGAAATTATAGTGTGTTTATGGTCATAGCCCACTGTATCTGCAGCAAGTGAATAACAAGCCACCCCAGTCTGATCCCAGTTTCCAGCCTGATCCCACTTGGCAGCATTCGCCTTGAAGGTTAGAGCACTTAAGGGGTAGTACAGACGCCTTTTGAATGAGTCATGATCCTGTCCTCCCTTTTCAGGCCATGAATTCCCAACCCCAACTATCCTGTGGGTGAGGAAGAAATAACTTGCCTCCTCTCTCTTACCTTTCCTCATCTCCCCTCTAATGTTTGTCTCCTAGTCAGTGATTTCTCTGCTCTGGTAAATAAGCCCTTCCCATCCATCTATCCAGACCCGTGTACATCTCATATCAAAATTTTCCTCTGTTCCAAGGAGAAAAATCGCAACTTATTCACTTCGCTTCATTTTTCCAATCCTGGCAGCATCCCCATTAATCTTCACTGTACTCTCTCTAATGCAATGGCAGCCTATCTCTAATGGGGTGATGAGTGCTGTGCAAAGCACTCAGTGTTCACCTGCCAGGTAAAAGGGCCAAGCCTGAACTGTCCCAGAGATGAAGTACAGACATTATTAAACCTACGTTCCCTCTGCTTTCCAGAAGAGAAAGGCTGAGTCTTGGCCAGCATCCCTTTAGGGTGGCAACATATAGGTAGCTGTTTTCAAGCAAACCCACTTTCTTACACTGATCGTTCAATAAAATTGAAGCCAGATTATACTTAGGCATTTTGACTGATCTCTTTGGAAGGAGAAGCCAGTCTGCTCACCTTCTCGAGCTCCACATGAGGTACTTTTGAAACATTTTAAACCATAAATCACGGGAGTTGGTTGAAAGCATCTTCCCTTTCCTTAAGATGGATGTTTATTGTCTGAACATGACACCTGTTCATGAATCCCTTGCAAAAATATGCTTAACCTATCCTCGTTTGTCATCCAGATTGATGACTTGGAGGTTGTGAAGTATAGTCCTGTGCCTTCTGTTGAAGTTGCACCCTCCAGAGCTCCCATCTTTTTTAACTGAAGACAAGCAGTGACTGAAATTCTGCACACAGTGGGGAATGAGTGAAATTGGGAATCCCAGCTTCATCAACATAACAACCAGCAGAAGCAGATAAAAAATTTTACTACTTTCACTGTGAAGAGAGGGCGGTGATACCTGATATAAAACGTTTTTGCTTGGTAATAGTGTCTTACAATCAAAGAATGGTTACCAGTGCGGAGAGAGACCGTTTAGTCCATCGTATCATGTTTCCATTTGCAAGCACAGCTTGCCTCGTCCCACTCCACCTACGGTTTCAAAAAGGTCCTGTAAACTTTTTGCTTTTGATGGTTATCTAATTCCCTTCTGAGAGCGCAGTTCAGATTTAACCAGTTGTTGTGTAAGGAAGGTTTGTTTCTCTTGGTGCAGTTTGTCGTTCCCCTTAGTTAACTCAGCTCCCCTTCAGATACATTAGGGACATTTAAGCAACTCTTGGAGAGGCACATGGAAGATAGTAAAATGAAGGGTATATAAGGTTTGATTGTAGAGTAGGATAAAAGGCCAGCACAACATTGAGGGCCGAAGGGCTTGTACTGTGCTGTACTGTTCTTTGTTATGTACTGTTCAACTTTTGCCCACAGCAAAGCACCATGTCTTCAAAATGAAGCTAACTCAGATTACATTGTGCCAGGGGAATGATGGCTTTGAATTATTTTTCTGTCAAAGGAATTTATATCAGAATTCACCGTCCTTCTACACGCAACCTGACTGTGTAGAACATTTTAAAAATATGAAACCAGTTTAACCTAAATTGGGAATCAAGATGTACCTCAAAGATAGGGCCAGCATGATGGTCCAGTGGTTAGCATTGCTGCCTCACAGGGACCAGGCTTTGATTCCACCCTCGGGCAGCTGTCTGTGTGGAGTTTGCACATTCTCCCTATATCTGCACCAGTTTCCTGCCACAGTCCAAAGATGTGCAGGGCTAGGTGGATTGGCTGTGCTAAATTGCCCACAGTGTGCAGGGATGTGCATGTTAGGTGGATTATCCTTGGGAAATTAAGGGTTATGGAAGATGTTGGGTGGGGGAGGGGTCTGGTGGGATGCCCTTCGGGGGGAAGCGGTGTGGTCTCAATGGGCCGAAAGGCGTGCTTCAACATTTGTAACGATTCTATGATTATTACTTCAGCTGGTTTCAGATACCCTCCACAGCTATTAATCTAATGGTGTGATGTTAAAAGTGGAACAGCGTGTGTGCAGATAGATCATAGTTCTGCATCCATTGCCTGTTTCCCATAGGAATGGGACATGTGAACCGGAGCTGGGGCTTTGGAGAGGAGGTAAAGCAGAACACAAGGATTGATGCCAGAGACTCTAATACAGTCAGGTCCCTTCCTGAACCCTACCTTATTGCTGCCATCAGTAACATCTAATTAAAGCAACGAAAAGGCTCTGCTCTGGGCTGGTTTCCCTGGATGCATTGCTAATTCCAATGTATGCCATGTAATAGCTCTTGATTGTACATAAAGTATGTACCTTTCTCAAAGCTGGCTTCTCAAACTGAAATTTGTTGCTTCCCTCTCTTCAATCTACCAGTGATTGGTATTCATGACTTTCCAAGATATAGATTCAACCAATGTGTTTCTCGTGGAGTTGCCAGTCCTGTTCAGCCTTATTTGCTAGGGTTCCATAACATGCTGCCCCACCTAGTCGAACAGCCTTACCTCCTGTATGTACTGTGTCCACATATTCACAGTGAAGTTATAAGAATGCAATTTTCTTTTGTACCTAGCTCTACATCATTATTCTGGGTTACTCACAGCTATATCCAAGTGATGACTCTTTAGTTCCAAGGCAGTTCTGGAGGGTTTCCGTCGCAAATTCACCTGCACCTCCACACACATCATTTACTGTATCCGCTGCACCCGATGTGGTCTCCTCTACATTGGGGAGACAGGCTGTCTACTTGCGGAACATTTCAAGGAATACCCCTGGGGCACCCGCACCAACCAGCCCAACCGCCCCGCGGCTGAACACTTTAACTCCCCCTCCCACTCCGCCAAGGACATGCAGGTCCTTGGACTCCTCCATCGCCAGACCCTGGCTACACGACGCCTGGAGGAAGAGCGCCTCATCTTCCGCCT